>NC_091744.1:85924073-85926573 GCF_043380555.1 Nothobranchius furzeri
CTTGCAAACTCAAAAGTCGATTGATTAGTAGAAATGCAAAGTGTTTATTGGTCCAGATTCAGCGGACCCTCACCTCACAATAGCTGTGTTTCCACTACCGAAACACCACGTCCAGACATGTGCGTGTCTCTGCTTCACCCGGCCGACTGGACAGCCGTTTTCAGGGACGTTTTGCATTCCTGATCAGGGGTAGGTGCTCGGAACGGCCCGGTGGAAAAGCTGAGTGGAGTCATTGGTTGTAACTCAGTAGGAAATTACATCAGCAGACGTCCAAAACAACTGGCGGAGGAAAAAATAGAAGAACTGCTGGTGAAGCAAAAGGGGAACGAAGCACTGATCACCCTAATGTAGCGCTGACAATCTACATAGTAGGATTTAACGCTGTTTGCTATCCAGCTTTGTTAGATCCTGAGAAAGATCAAACAATATTAACATATGAAGCTTGTATCATGTATAAATATCCAGGATATTTATATAATCGATAGAAGTTCATGCACCAAACTGCTTGGTCTATATTTAATCCAAAGATTAATATTTAATTCAAGAAATTTAATTAACAGCAAAAGATTATTTATTAAACAGAAGACTTAATGGAATCTTTGCTTGTTCAATAACCAAATATACACCATTCTGTTTCATTTCAAAGAAGAGTCAAGTTTAAAAAGTGAAGAATGTATTACTAATAATTTAAAAATGACAATTTATACAGCTTTGATATTAAAACTTGGTATTAAAAGCAAACCTGTGTCTGGGTGGAAACTAGAATGGAATGCGTGTGTTTGGCTGCGTGGATGAATCTCAGAAGATTTCTTTCAGAGAGAGAAACGCGTTCTGGGTGAAAAAGTTGTTTTGCTGCTAACTGAGTTATTTCTTAGAGAGAACAGCATACAGACGCCATCTGTCGGAAGTGTCTACCTCACCCAGTCAGGAGACCCTCTGTTGGATCCGAGATGTCAGGTGGAGATGATGACCTCAGAGCACGAGGTTGGTGAAAGGACCTTGGTGTGACCAATTCGGTCGTGAGATGTCTCCGGGTCACAACGACTGATGAAACTAGTTGCGTCTCAAAATCAATAACTCTGAAGGAGTTTAGCGTCAGCTGGTGCAAGCGGCGTTTATTCGGAGCGATTCTATCGGCGTTACAGAACAGCTTAGGTGGAGGCTTCGGGCGGCTGACCCGTATCCTCATGGACTCTCGTCGCCACGAGAGTATCTGGTTGGTTCGAGAACTGGACTTGAGCTGAGGAGTTTTTGGTTTTATTAAAACCTCAGAGCACGCCCTCTCAGAGACAGGAAGCTTGTTGTTATGGAGCAAAGACGTGTCAGGTGGTTACCTTCACTCTGGTTCAGCCCCCTCTGCGTGGTGTGTACACGTGCAAATGACCTTCTTCACACTGTTAAACTTTACTGATTATCATAAACAATAATTATTATTAACCAAAGAATAATAAGTCATTTCAGTAATTAAATACATTTATAATGAACCATGATGATTATTTATGATGATTATTATGAACATTGTAATAAACAGTAAAAAGAGTTTATTAAAAATGATTATTTTAAATCTTGAAGCGTCCTTCATCTTGCGGAGGAACAGCAGACAGATAAAAGGCAGTCAGATTACAGATGGTTTTAGCAGACTGTACGTCTCCTGTGATGGATAATCTGTGGACAAAAGTTCAGCCAGGACAGCGTGACCTAGCTGGGGAAGTGTGACCTATGGGTCACAAATGAGGCCATTCATGTTGCTACACTTAAAACTGCTGTTATTGAACTCCCAACACCACAAACATGGCAGAATTCCCCTACAACGACCTGATTCACAGGACTTTGTTGTCTAACAGAGCGCCGTGGCAGAGAGGAGCTTCTTCTGGTCACCGAACGCCACATTTCCCATCATGCAGCTGCTCTGAATGGATTAAATTATGATCGGTCGTGTTACGCTGAAGTCTGTGTAGACTCCTGAAAGGCTGAGTTTGAATGGAGACACAACAGCTGGGAAGACTGGGAATATTGGACCTCCCGCTCAATTTCCCCATCCCAGTATTTACCCTGAAGTTCTGACAGGGTTAGGGTTAGATGTTGATCCTACTGTAGCCCAGGTGGGACAAACTAAATGAGGCTGTTAAATGTGAGACTCGGTTTTGGAAATCCAAACATTTAAGTGTAAATATTTAAACCTCATTAATGATGCCGCAGAAACTGCTTCAGCGTTTCCTCTGAAGCTGCATCAACGTGACCTGAAAGGAAGCGGGGACTTCCTGTTTGGTGAACGGATCTCTTGTTTTCTTGACTTCTACCTGAGTTTCCGTCCTCCTCTGTTGGGGGGAATCAACCTGGGATGCAGTTTTGCTATTTAAAAAAATCCATGGATGCTCGAGGAACTGAACGACAAACAAATCCTGTCGCCGTGTAGCAGAACGGTGGAAGAAATGCATCTTCAGACCTTATTTGGTCGTTCATTTTCTTTGTAAGCAGAAGCGGCTGTGTTAGCTAACAT
>NC_091744.1:85931573-85936573 GCF_043380555.1 Nothobranchius furzeri
GTCTGAAAACTGATCGTGGGTGCTGAAGGATCGCGATAAACAATCAGCGATGACATTCTCGGTTCCTTTCCGGTGGCGGCTTCATGTGTTTGCAGCCATCACAGGATGCTTGAGCACCAACATCCAATACAAACGGGACCTTTGGAGACAGTAAAAATGTTAGTGTAGCTACCACAGCAGCAACTTTCTTATAAAAACAATGAGTTGCGAGGTTCGTGGTTAAGCTGGTCGGTTCCAGATGAGTAACAGGATTTTCCAAAACCAACAGGTCATCCCAGGAGGAAGTGTGAGTAACTATGTTATCCAGATAAATGTTGCACAAAGGAAGTTCTGGCGCCACTAGATGGGTTTGGGTAACCTCATCCAGAACTGGAGTGATGGCAGCGGCTGCGCACACCGCGGCCTCACCGGGTGGTTGTGCAGTAGTCTGAGGAGACAGATATCTTTCTAACATGTTAACATTAGGAACACAAATTTTCCTGCGACGGTCTGTGATGTTTTTAGCTACTGGTTTACACCAATTTCTCAGAAACACATCATTCTTAATAACATAACCAGTAGTTCCATTTATTTTCTTTCCCACATGCTCAAAGCAGTCGGTCAGAGTTTTATCAGACCGTTGTTCCGCCTCCAAAGAAGCCGGACTTAGCGGAAACATGTTGGACAACACTTCATTTGTGACCAGATGAGTGGAAGAAGTTGTTTCAGCGGGATTAAGAACATCACTCTGCGAATCGTCAAACAAACTGGAGAGATCCAAAATCTCATGCGCTCTCTCTTAGCTTGAGATCGGGTACACACACAAGCGGGGAGCACTCCTGCGGGAGTCTCCTCACACTCTCCGGGTGCGATGTTCTCTTTCACCACTGGGGGAGGAATGACCGCACCTCCAGCCAAGTCGTTCCCTAATAAAAGAGCCACACCTTCCACAGGCAAGGAAGGGCAGACTGCTACTTCACACGACCCAGTAAAAAGTCCACTCCTTAAGTAAATTCTGTGAAGCGGGCGAGAAACAGGCACAGCATTTACTCCAGCCAACAACACGGAAGAGCCGGTAGAGCTCAAGTCATCAAATGGCAACACTTTCTGTGAAATTAACGTTTGAGAAGCCCCAGTGTCTCTTAAAATCTTAACAGGGGTCAGCTTTTCACAGCTTTCTGTAAGAGACACTTGTCCTTCTGACATGAAAGGACCAAAACCACTGTTATTTTCTCCCGACTTGGAGACAAAACCCACGGGCTGCGCAGCAGACCCTCTTTTTTCATTCCTCCGCTTGAGGATTACACAATCTCTCGCGACATGCCCCACCAGGTGGCAATAATAACAGCGAGGTTTCTGAGGACGAGGAGGAGAAGGAGAGTTTCTAAAAGGTGTTACTGACACCGGGCGAGCAGATTCACCCTGATGAACACCACCAACACGGTGCGTCAACACAAACTCATCCGCCAGTAGGGCGGCTGAGGAGAGAGAAGAGACTTGTCTTTCATTTAAATATAATGCCAACCTCTCTGGCAAACACTTCTTAAATTCCTCCAGGAGAATTAGCTCTTTAAGATCCTGTAGAGTTTCAACCTTTGAGGCAAGGATCCATTTCTCAAACATCAGAGCTTTTTCTCTAGAGAACTCAACATAAGTTTGCGTGGAGAGTTTTACATTCTGTGACCGGAACTTCTGACGATAGGCTTCAGGAACCAACTCATAAGCAACAAGAACAGCAGCTTTCACTTTATTATAATCCATGCTGTCAGATAAAGAAAGAGAAGCAATTACCTCTTGAGCCTTTCCGGTTAACTTGCACTGCAGCATAGTGGACCACACCTCTTGGGGCCAGTCTAAAGCAGCAGCCAGACGCTCGAATGTAGCGAAGTAGCTGTCAACCTCGCTCTCCCGGAAAGTCGGCACCAGAACAAGGCACTTGCTGATGTCACACTCGTTTCTCTGTTTGTCCATGGACCTCTCGTGCTCATAGTTTGTAGTAGAAGAAACACCTCCTCTTGCTTGGTATTCCAACTCCATACGTTTCAGTTTTAACTTTGTTTCAGCCTCGATCTCACAGCGGCGGATCTCCAGTTCGATTTGCTGCAATCGGGACTTTTCCTCAGCCTCATATTTCATGCGGGCCAGCCTGAGACGAAGACGTGCATTCTCCATACTAGCAGCAGAGGAAGCGGTGGATAAACTCTCTCCTGTGAACGGCGTCTGCCGCGAAAGAGCGTCCTGTTCATCTGGGACAGAAAGGCGCTCGGGTGCAGCACCCACAGGAACGGAAGTAGCAGCTTTCACAGTCTGTCCATCCTCCATGTCCTGTTTCAGGGGCAAATCAGAAGAGTCACTGAAAGGAGGTTGTAACAAACCTTCCTTTTCCAACGCGGCCATCACAGAATCCTTTAAGTCCTTTTTCAGCAGGTTCTGGATGCCTTGGAGACCGAGGTGTACAGCCAACTCTGCCAGTTCGGTCCTTTTGAAGCTTTCGACCTGGTCCCGAGAAGGGGCAGCCAGAAACTCCTTTAAATTAAACATGCTCACGTTAGCACAACAACACGGGTACTCAAATCACACCACCAATCACGTTAACGTAACAAATGAATCAATAACAAAATAAAATCCCGGACGAGCTCCCAATATGTTACGACCTCAGCCTGGTCTAGGTTCAGGGAGGCCTAACACAGGAACGTGAGAAAAGAAAAGAACCAATCTGACACCAAGTCACAATCAAAAGAAAGTCCTTTTATTAACTAAAGGTGTCCCTAAGGGATAAAAAACCTGTTTAATGAAAACAGGAGTTTAATTCAGGCTGCAGGAACAAATGCTGAGGGCTTAAAGTAACTAAAGGAGCAAATAACAATGGGAACGGAAACTCACTGGTTCTGAAAATAAACCAGGAACAACGGAGCTTGCCCGGAGGCCTTACCAAAAGGTCCACTGGTGAACCAACTCACCCACGCAACAGTCAACTCTGTTAAGAGCAAAGAAAACCGGAGCTCAACCGGTTTTCTTATGCGGGTGGAAATTAAACCAGCCAGGGGCAACCGTCCACAAGTTCTCCAAAGTAAGCAATCTTTCACTCCAATCCTCTCTCCAGTCCTCTCTCTGTCAGCCTCAATCCTCTCTCTCTCTCTCGCTCTCTCCTCTCCTCTCGCGCCTCCTCCTCTCTGAGCAGCGCTGATCTTTATCTGCTCCAGCTGGGTGATTCCTGATGGGAGTCAGCTGCATAGAGTGAAGCCAGGGAGCTGGGCGCTTTCCATGGTCCTGAAAATGGTGCAGGAATAAGGGTGCAGAGTAGAAGCTGAGTGCTGGAGAACTCAGGGTCCGTAACAACCTTCTTCACCTCTCTCTCTTTATTCTGCTCTCCCCACCTATTCCACCTTCCTCAGGATCCACTGATTTCCCTCTTTCCTGTTCACTCTCTCTCTTTCTTAACATTTTTTAATCACAATTGTCTATTTTTGCTCATTTTAAATATATTTTTTAACATTTTCTAAATGTTTTTTTTAATATTTTTACATTTTTTGTTTTTGTGAAACGTCTCGTGATTTTTATCTTGAGAGGCGCTTTAGAAATTATATTTTCTTCTTCTTGTTCTTCTTCTTGCCCAAGGACACGACGACAGCGGCAGACTGAGCGGGACTCGAACCTGCAACCTTCCGATTACAGGGCGAGCACTTAATTCCTGTTCCACCGTCGCAAATGAGATTCATATCATCGCCGCCACAGGCTTCACTCTTTAAAAAGTGTTAAAAACAAACAAATCTGGACTGAACATGAAGAATACGGCGTTTGCTTTGATGTCCCACACGTCTTTGCTGGTGTAAAAATAACAAAGTTTATGTCAGAATATTTAGCATTAAAATATGGACGACGGTGGCACAGGAGTTAAGCGCTCGCCCCGTAATCAGAAGGTTGCAGGTTCGAGCCCCGCTCAGTCTGTCGCTGTCGTTGTGTCCTTGAGCAAGACACTTAACCCACGTTGCCTGCTGGTGGTGGTCGGAGGGACCGGTGGCGCCTGCGCTCGGCAGCCTCGCCTCTGTCAGTGCGCCCCAGGGCAGCTGTGGCTACATCGTAGCTCATCCCCACCAGTGTGTGAATGTGTGTGTGAATGGGTGAATGACTGATTGTGTTGTAAAGCGCCTTGGGGGGTTCCAGGACTCTAGAAGGCGCTATATCAAACACAGACTGTTTATCATAAAAGTGCACAAAGTACTTGTTTCCTATTTACATTTTTTTTCTTGTATTTAACTTTTCATGCTGACACACAAACAACCAAACAAACACACCTCCACATCTCTGAGTTTTGTTCATTTTTAAGGAATCCAGTAAAACACACACACACACACACACACACTCTCCGGGACCAAAACAAGCACCTTTTCAGATGTACTTGAGCTGCAGCCAAGTGTAATCAAAGCCAGAGCCTCCTACTCACCCTCCGATATCCCGACACCTCTTTGTTTCTCACATTTTCAGCCATTCCTCTGTTCCCTGGTATGCTCTCACCCCCCGCCTCCCCTCGCTCACCTCCTTCCATAACTAACAGCAACTTATCAGATTTACTGGCAGCAGTGGACTGATGCAAGCGCTGCCAAAGCAGGAGACTCAGTATTATGTCACTAATATTAGTAACACCACGAGCGTTCTCTTATGTAAGCACTAAATCCTGCTGGAGACGAGCGAGCGGCGGCCTCTGGGTGAGCCCGTGTGGACGTGATTTGGTGTCTCTGTGTGTTTGTGTCCAGGTGACGCGTCAGTCCGCTGTGAGCAGCTGGACCTCTTGCTCCAGTGGGGCGCTGAGTTTCGTCAGTCCTCGTCCCAGTCACCTGAAGGAGAGAAGGTGCTGGAAGACCTGGTGGCCTTCGATGTCGTCCTGGGGGACCTGAACTTTGACAACTGTTCCTCAGGTGCATCAAAGCTCTCGTGCATCATTTGTAATTCGTCTGCAGGGTTCTGCTCCGGTCTCAGTGCCGGCGGAGCTAAGGTGCAAAATCCAGCATATTCGATAATCG
>NC_091744.1:85941573-86104073 GCF_043380555.1 Nothobranchius furzeri
AAACTGAAGTTCTGGGAAACAAACCCTTCTGAAAAGCTTTATTGTTTAAATAAAACTGAATCTAAACAGCTCCTGAGAAACTTAGAAACTCTGGTTTTGTCCTTAAAACTACTTTAAATCTATATTTAAACATATATTTTTTTAATTCCCCCCTAAATGTCTCTTATATTGTTGGAAAATGGCTCTGTGTGGTTTTCCATCTCGTCACATGAATCCTTGCCGTACATTTATAGATGACAAACTGACTCTGAGAGGATGAAACGAAATTAAAGGCTGCAAAAGAGATCATTATCTAAATATGTCTTCTATAAATAAATGAATGGGTCTGGAAGAGCTGGTATTTGTTTTATTGTTGGCATCATACTGCACTAACGAGAAGTCTTTCCCGAGGCTTTGCTCTCTTTCTGTTCAGGAAACAGATCAGAAAAACAAATACTGACTAAACCCAGAGACGAGAAGAAAAACACACAGATGGAATCAAATGAATAAAAACAAATGTGTCTGGAGTCTTTGGGGAGGATCAGAAAACCAAATCACATCATTTACATCTGGAAATTTCTCTCAACAACCTGCAGCCACATGTCGCCACCTGGTGGTGGATTATGGATGATACATTTTTTTTAAATCTATATTTATTAAAAATATTTATTTATCTCAGGCTAATGTTTAGAAAACAACTGTATGATTATTGAATATATTTTATTAGGTACAAAATTTTTACAAAAACTAATTTGACACTTATCTCCTGCAGTACTTAGATCTTCCACAAGGAGGCAGAGGATCGTGGAAGTCTGTCCTAATCCTCTAAGTGACAGAAATGTGTGAATATGTGTAGAAAATAGGATTTATTTTGCATTAAAGGGTTAAAATAACTGTTTATCAGCATTTTAAGTTTTCTCTGATGTTTTAAATGTTAAAATAATGATCAAGCATTGATCACTGAGGTAAATCTTCTTGAAAAAAGTAAATAAATATTTTAAGAACAACGTTGTTTGCAGGAGCAGCGGGAGTAAGAACAAACAGTAGAAGTTAGGAATTATTGGAAAGCACCTCACTGGTCTAAAAGGCACCCTAAATTTCCAGATCAGCTTTTTTATTTTTAATGTCGACATTCTTCAGTTCCAGTGAAGGGAAATGTGACATTTAACGGGGCGTTTTGGGGACAGCCCGGTTGTTGTCCAGAGCAGAAAAAGTGTTGTAAGCTTGGAGCAGATCTGACTCGTCAGCAGAGCTTTTAGTGATTTGCCTTTTTGTTTAAGTTTGAACAGCAAAGTCAAGTCTCAGCAGTGACTTGAGAAATAATGAACAATAATAACAATTAATATTTTAACCCTTTGGTGCATAATGGTCACTACACTGGACAGGTACTCAAAAGTGTTGTTTTTTTTCTGCTATTAAGCACAGCTGTTGAAGACTTTATTGCATTTGAGGTAAGGCAAGCCAACATGTTTCATGTTCAGGACGCACGCCGTCCACTGAGGTGGACACGTAATAAATTACTAAATTATTAAATGTTAGAAAAATATTTGTTGAAATTTGTTTCATTCACACCTAAAGATGAGTGAAAAAAAATGTTTTTACATCATGGTTGAAGGTTTCATAATTCATGCATCAAAGGGTTACATGATTTGATTATATTTAAAATGTTGTTGTTTTTTATCTCTGAAGCAAAAATGAAACGAATCACAAGAAAACAGATCCCAGACGTTCCTGCTGGCTCAAAATACGATCCTGCACAACTGAACGTTTGTTTTCTGATGTTCCGGACCGTTCCAGCAGCCGTTAGAAAAACTAAAGCTGAAATTAGCTGCTCAGTAACTCTAGAGGAAACATGACGACATCATGCAGAAACTGTGGTCAGCTGCTAACAAATGAACTCATCCTCACAGCTTTTTATATTTAACATCTGGTATTTTAAAGGTGTTGTTCACTGAAAACCACATTTTTTATCTTATTTCTGATCATAAACAGTCACTCTGAGTGTTTCATGCAGGCTGAACATGAAAATAGTCTACTACACCTAACTCCTGCAGGAGCTTCTGATAGAAAACAGACGGTGAAACTCTAGGATTAGAAAATCCTGACAGATCTACGTCACCCTGTCACTAACATTCATGGACTCACCCATCATGATGGGGAAGGCTGTTGTTGGTTAGCGTCCAGGAAACAGCAGAGAACGTCTCGGCTAGTAAATGCTAAGTGTTAGCATTAGCAACCTCACCACACAGCAGAACTCCTCCAGGCTTGTGTTATAGCGGAGACAAAACATCCACGTTGCATGTCAGTGATAGAGTCACGTTGCTGCATCCAATCCAAGGCGAGATATCCAAATAACAGGAAATAAGACTCCAAAACCGGTCGTCTGAAGCTCAGCTGGGATCCGGAACTGCGCTGCTCTGGGTGGCTGCATGTTGGAGTAGCTCTGTTGACTACATGTAAGTTTAGCCTTTTCTTGGACATTTTTTCTTCTAGTTTCTCAAGAAAAACTGTATTTTTTGGACACTTTACTTTTCTGTTTCTGGTGCTGTGAAGCTTGGAGGATTTTTACTGCTATTTTTTTTTTAGCTTTTTTCACTTTTTGAGCATTTGTTATGAGCGTAACCATGGCAACGAGCTGGTTTACAATCGGGAGCAGCTGATTAACATTGGAAAGGCTGAAATAATACCTCAACTGAAGCCACAACTCCTAAGTGATCTAAAACGCAAGAAGCGTGGGTGCAGAGCGGGAGCAAAACAGAGACAGAGAAAGAACTTTGCCAGAAACTCCAGAAGACACGGGTGGGGGCCTCAACTATCGCCTGGATTAAAGACTACCTGACAAACAGACCACAGTTTGTGAGGCTGAAGAACTGCACATCAAACCAGGCAATCAGTAACATTGGAGCACCACAGGGGACTGTACTCTCACCATTCCTTTTCACCCTGTACACCTCAGACTTCCAGTACAAATCAGAGACCTGTCATCTACAGAAATACTCAGATGACTCTGCAGTTGTCGGGTGTATCAGAGATGGACAGGAAGCTGAGTACAGAGAGCTGGTGGAGCGCTTTGTGGCATGGTGTGGAAACAATCATCTGACCTTGAATGTGAACAAAACAAAGGAGATGATTTTAGACTTCAGAAGAAACAGGGTGGAGTCAAACACTGTTTCCATCATGGGAGAAGAAGTGGAGGTGGTTGAGGAATACAAACACCTTGGAGTTCACCTGGACAACAGACTGGACTGGAGAAAGAACAGCGAAGCCGTTTACAAGAAGAGACACAGCAGACTGCACTTCTTGAGGACGCTTAGGTCCTTCAATGTCTGTAGCAAGATGCTGCAGATCTTCTACAAGTCCATGGTAACAAGCTGGTTTACAATTGGGAGCAGCTGATTAACATTGGAAAGGCTGAAATAATACCTCAACTGAAGCCACAAATCCCAAATGAGCTAAAACGCAAGAAGCGTGGGTGCAGAGCGGGAGCAAAACGGAGACAGAGAAAGAGGAAGTTCAAACCATCTCTTCCATCGATCATAACGGGCGATGTGAGATCACTGGCCAACAAGATGGAGGAACTCCAAGCCCTTTCAAGGACTCAGCCAGAGTTTCAGCAGTTTCAGAACCGCTGGAGGAGATCATGCAAAGAAGGATTCTCCAGAGAATCAAGAAAATGATGGACAACCCTGAGCATTCTCTTCACAAGACTGTCCGACAACGGAAGAGTGTCTTCAGTCAGAGGCTTCTTCAGTTTGGCTGCAACACTGACCGCTACTGGAGATCCTTCCTGCCAACAGCCATTGTAATATACAACAACTCTTTGATGACTTGATTATTATTATTATTCTGAGCTACTACAGCAATCAGTTTCCCTCTGGGATTAATAAAGTATTTTTGAATTGAATTGAATTGAATTGAATTGAATTGAATTGAATTGAATTGAATTGAATTGAATGTGGGTAACATTTAGGTCCGAGAAATGGTGCACTGGTATATCCCCCCCCCCCCCTCCCCCCGACAATGACTTACAAGGCGTTCATTCCTAGTAGAGACCGCTGCGTGTGGACTGATTAAACAAGTTTTCTGCTCCTTTAAGAATTAACAGAGAAAACAGACAAAAAATGTTAAACTCGTTTAAAATGAAAGTCTCATCATTCACTGAAGGGGTGCACATCCAGGATGAGACGATGGAGAAACAGCTGTTTTGGTCAAACCTTTAAAATAACGCCAACAACTCATGTTGCGTTATCAGATAGCACATGGTTCAAGCTCTGCTGCTTTACACCACGTTTTAGCTTCATGCCAGATGTTGTAGCCGTTCTTCTGTTAATGAGGTTAACCCAGAAAGTTGTAAATCCCGTTTATCTGTTGTAATAAATAATAAGGTGTTTATTCTGGTTTGTAGGACATCGAGGAGTTCAGCTTTGTGACCCAGTTGGCCGGCCTCACCGATCACCTGTCTGTAGCCATGAGACTGGCCGTTTCCACCGGAGAAGAGGAGCCCTAGCTCGACCACCCGAGCTCTCGCTCTTTAATACTGCCATGGAGGAGGGAGGCTGGAGGAAATAAAGACACTTTAAATGAGTTTACAGATACCGGAGCGGCGCGGCGTTGGACGGGAGAGTCAGCGAGTAGGTGGATGAGTCAGAGGCGCTCGGGGGAGAGAAGAAAGAGGAACGGAGAGAAACTCTGACGGGGAGAGAGATGAGGTGGGGAACTTAGATCAGGAAGTCGGAGAGAGATCTTCTTGGGTGATTGGCTCGTGAGCTTCAGCAGGCGTCTGAGACTGTTCACTAACCTCGCTGAACTGAATCCAGATGGGTTTGATTTGAGTGTTTCTTGTAGCCAGTACACACACTCCTTTCCTCGGATCTATTGAGTCGTAGTTTAAGGACAATTTTCTTTTCTTTTTAAAGCCTCTACCTTCAGGGACACTTGGATGACCACTAATGTGTGTAAAAGGAAAGCGTGCAGCTGCTGACCGGCCTTTACACCGACCGTCTGCGTCCTCGTGTCGTGCTCCTCCCCGCCGGTCAGCCGCTCGCCCTGCTGCCCTCACGCCATTCCCAGGAACCTCAACAAGTGTCTTTCTTTTCTTAAAAAAAACAAAATGTCTTTCTAGAAAACAACAAAGGCTATTTCTATCGCCGACACTTTTTATAGGAGCTTTAAAGGCCTGTTTAATATGAAATGTGACGTTTGTAAGGCGAGATTGTTCGGAAGCGGATGTGAAGTCGGAGGAGGAAGCTGCTCGTTTGATGCTTACAGCATGTTTGTCAGCCATGACTGGTAAAAAAAAAAAGACCTTTATTTTCTAAAGCTTTGCTGATGCATGATGGGAAATGGTTTACAGCAGCTTGAATCACGCCGTCTTGAGTCTGGGCGCCTCGTCCCTGAAGCGCGCGCTTGTGTTTGGCGTTGGTGCATGTGTGACACATGAATAGGTACGCACCGAAACGTGACGATTTAGATGACACAAGCACACAAGCACGTTTTGTAAAACAGGAGTTTTTAGGTTTGTTGACTTGCAGAAGCAGTAACGTCCAGTTTCAGGGGTCCAAACATGTTATTGGGCAGGACTGTAAACGCCTGCGTGCTGCACAACCCGACCCGTGTGGTTCCGCAGATCCACTCAGCCAGCAGTCAGGTCCAAAACTTTACCAACAAGTTTAAAGCATGTTCAGAAACCTCTGTGGAGCTGGTTAATCTGCCCGGAGGCCATGAGGAACTAGCAGGATTAACCTGTTAGCATCACATCCTGCACATTTCCCGCTCCATCACCCGCATCGCAGACCAAACAAAATGATGCTCACTTGTGAAGTTTTGTGATTCTTTAGCTGTAAAACTGAAGCATTTTCTGCTTTATTTTGAATAGAATGTTTGAAACTGAATCTGTTGACCTTAAAAACGTTGCAGGAGTCTCAGAAAATGCTTTGAGGTCACTAAATATCAAACATCACGGAGGTGGGGTTTACCCTCCGGCTGTTTTATCATTAAAGCTGAGAAACAGGAGCTGGGATTGTGTGCAAACACCGCGACTATCCATGTGGTTCCTGTAGAAGGTACTGGTTCTGGTTCTGTTGGTGTGCAGCGATAATGTCCAACTGGCTTCAGAACCATTTAAATCCTTTATGACATTCATTTACCTCATTTGAACAACGCTGTGGTGTTTCTTCTATCTGCGGCTTCATGTTTTAATATCAGCCGTTAACTGGGTTTCATGCATCCTTTGTTGGGGGATTTTCGAAATAAAAGATGTAAAGTTTTGTTTCCAGGCCCAGGATTAAATAACTCTTCCAGCAGAATTTAGCGTTTTAATTTCTTGTGTGAATCAAAACTATAAACTCGGCTCTAAAGCAGTATTTAGACGTTTAAACTTCTCAGCTCTGATCACAGTGTTACCAGGTGTCTGCACCTGGCTCCTGATTCAGAAATGACATGGTGAACTATGTTTACAGCGTATTTATTAATACTCTGCCCGATTCCTGAGGACTTTTTTAACACAACCTGTGTGTGTCGGAGCAGCTCGTGTCATTTTCGGCAGGCGTGTGGGATCAGGTGCGGCGAGTTCTCAGCTGTTTTTTTACAGGCAGTCCTCACAGGTCACCTGTAGGACTCTTCACATTGTAAAAATTAAGACTGATATTATAAAGGTGTGTGTTTGTTCTTCAGCGTGTCTGTTTTTATACTTTATGATTCACCACTTGTGTGTTTTAGAAATTAGATCAAAATTTAAGAGTTTTTAATCAAAAGTTGAGGAAGAACCTCAGAGGTTCTGCTCCGATCCTGAGAACCGCATCTGCAGGTGAAAGTAAACATCGGGTATCATTTTTAGGACTTTGATTTGTACTTTTTCAGCCGTTTTATTTGTTACAAAACAAACTGAATATGTTCATATGAAATGTGTTTTGCTGTTTTTTTATCTGACTTTCTTCATGATGTTTTTTTTTTTTCAATTTTGGCCTTTTGGTTTGGAAAAAGTGGTCTCGATCAATATTTCTCCAGACTTTCTGAGCGGTTTTCATTGTTTTTTCATAAGGGTGTTTTTGTTTTTGTTGTTTGCTGAAACACTGAACTCCCACCTAAACTCCTAAATGAGCCGCATGCGTCTCGACGAACCAGGCAACTAGACATGAAACCAGATTTAAAGAGCAAGTCACCCCCTACCAGAGTTTCACTCAACTCCCACTTCCTGTTTGAAAAATGCAACAAATGTTGTTGCCTAGCAGACCAAGAGGGCGGAGCCGCTAACAAATACACACACACACAACGACATTGTGACATCATATGGTACCAGCTAACGTTCTAGGGTACCTCTTAGCCAATAGCGATGGCAGATTTAAATTCAAATGCAGTGCAGAGTTTTTACCTGACAACGGCACAACACTGACAGTTTTAGGCAGAAAATTAACATTTGAACTAAAATGCACTAAAGTGCAAAACTGTTGACTACACGTGTCTGCAGCACGATTAGACACGCATTTATATAGTCATCAGAACACAAGTTATTTGGGGGTGACTTGCTCTTTAATGAATATCTTAATGACCAGAATCGTAGTTTATGGGAAATATGGTAATTATCTACACACTCACTACAGAAATCATCTTCCCGAATGCCACCGACTGTAATATTTGGGTTAAAGTGCATCATAAACCGTTACGCCAAGCTCCTCACAGGTAGGAGGAGTAAATAAAATCGATATGAAGATAGAAATAAAAGTTGCAAATGAATCAGTGTTGCCAACCGTGTAAAATTCAAAGTATTAAATGAAAAGACAGACGATGTTGCCAAAGAAGTTGTCACACTCAAATGTTTTCCTGCTGTTTGTCACTTTGGTGAAATGCTATTAAAGCTAATAACTGATGCTTCAGAGTCGGGCTGGATTTGTGAGTTATTCCTCTGAGACAGTAGTTTAGCTTCTTGTGTTCCACCGGACTGATGTGTGTTATCTAAAATGTACAGTACTCATATTTGCTTAGAACACAATAAATAACCCCTCTGTTCATTGAGCTCCACTGGCTACCGCTAGCAGCACGCATCAAATTCAAATAGCTAACACTAGCATACAAAGTCCGAGATGGTACGGCTCCCATCTACCTGAATCCTCTTGCAAAGGCTTACGTCTCGGCCCGGCCGCTCCGGTCATCACAGGATGGTCGGCTAGCAGTGCCTACACCACGCTCAGGACAATCCAGACTCTTCTCATGCATCGTTCCACAAATGTGGTGTCATGGTTTGTGCTGAGTCTTTTCTGTGTGCAGGTGGGTGTGCCTGGAGAGCAGCTGCTGCCCATCTGTTCATCAGTGGTCAGGGGGTTTAAGGAGCGTCGGGACAACTCATCAGTGCCGGATGACACTCAGCATTGGGAACTTCTCCTCCACCAACCAAACCTCCATCATCTGGAAAATACACTCACCGGATTCCAACCCTGCCTACCAGCCCCGTCGCTCGCCCCTGACCGCCTGCTCTCCAACCCACACCTGCCAACCTGGACATCCCGAACTCTGGTGCTCAGCTCCCAGCCATGCTTCTGACTCTCACTCGACCAGCTCAGCCAGCCGCACCCCCCCCCCCCCCCCCCAACAACCAGGAAGCCGTAAGCTACAAAACTCATATTCCTTACACTGTCAACCTGCAAATACTCACTCCTGTCTCCGCTCTAGAACTCCACCGGAACCACCCGAACTCTGACCATCATCTCCACCTTCCACCGTACAAAAATAAACCTTTTTTTTACTTACCTTCTGTCTCAGTGTGTGATTCTGCATGTCGTGGGTCAAAAAACTACAACCCAACATGACATGTGGAATGACCTTCCAAGCACTACCAGAACAGGAGCTTCCTTTTCAAGTTTCAAGAAACTCCTGAAGACCCTGCTCTTCAGAGAGCATCTTCTAAACTAGCACCCTCCCTGCACCCGTCCCCCCTCTACTGTTCACTCCTTGTTCCCTCCTCTCCATGATTGATGTCAAGTTGTTGTTGTTGTTAGCCTCAAGGGCAACATGCCGATTATCACTCGTACGTCGCTTTGGACAAAAGCGTCTGCTAAATACATAAACATAAATGAATAACGTACCTTAGATCTTCCATTAATGATCAAATGACGCCGTTCTGCTGTTCGCTGCTCTTAGCGGTTATTTATTAGCTCCGTTCTTTTCCAGTTTTAATATTTGATGTTCGCTTCTCTGGCCTCTGGTTCATTTTTTTCTTCGCAGCGCTGTTGCGAATGACAATCAAGCAACTGAAATAAGCCGCCTGTGATCTTAGAACCACTCTTGAAGCTAAATCCTTCCGCCTCACCCGAGCCCTCTGACCCAAACCCTTTCAGAACAGACTCAGTTCCGCAAGAGCACCAACGATTATAAAAATAAAACATTAACAACCAAAACTATGATTTATTCAGGCCTTTTTGTACAGGGGTCACCTAATAATTTAGTTTCTGTTTGCATCCCTGAGGAAAATTAGGTTTCCTTCCCCCTTCTTGAGTCCAGTGTAGGATGAAGTGGTTACGGGGAGTCGGCTGTGAGCTTGCGTAGCTGCATGTGCTCTAACGACGCTTCAGGCTTGTAGTCTTAGTAGGTGCGGCGCCTCGTTTTCTTATCCTTTCCTGGTTCGAGTTTCTTTAATTTCACATTTGATTGTTTGTTTTTATTGATTCTTGTCTTTAGTGGGGATTGTTGAATCTAATGTGGCTGAGGAATCAATCAACTAGCTTTATTTTTCAAATCTTCAACAAACTGCTTATTTTCTTCTGCTTTTCTGAGAAAACTACAGAAATAACCCTTTATATCTGCGTCTCGTGTCTTTATGTGAGTCGTCTGGTGAGCTGCAGACAAGGAGATGAAATGTGACGCTGACGCTTGTCCACAGGTTCAGTCTAAATGAAGGTCAACATTGAGGACGTGCATTTCTTTATTTCCTCTTTTTTCAGTGTCATCAAAAAGAAAAGATAACTCGTCGGAGGAGACGCTGTCTGCCTCTAAACGCATGTTTTGTCTGGAAACCTTTTTTTATTATTTGTTCTTTTGAAGGACAAATACTGGAGAAGTGAAAGAAGCGCGTAGGCGTTCTGCTTTTGATGAACGGGTGGCGAGTCTACACGCAGTTGAATTGACACACTGAGTCAAGCATGGAAAAACTCCCCTCCCCTTGAAACTCAAGTGGTTTGGATCCAAAACACAAAGTTCAGCTGAAGCTTCAGTGATGTTTCAATAATCCCAATCAGAGTTGACGAAGCTGCAACAAAAGTACGCAAGCATTTATTTTCATCTGCCTCACAATTAACAATTTCAAAACTTCATTAGTAAATATGTAGAAAATAAATTAATTAGAGAAATTCAGATGTCCGTTTTGTGTAGAAATGTGTGGCTTTCCAGGATCCCCCTAAGGGTATAGAGCTGGTCCAGTGTTCCACGGCCAGGACCAAAACCACATTGCTCCTCCTGAATCTGAGGTTCAACAATCCGACGGACCCTCCTCTCCAGAACCCTGAATAGATCTTTCCAGGAAGGCTCAGGAGTGTGATCCCCCTGTAGTTGGAACACACCCTGCGGTCCCCCTTTTTAAATAAGGGGACCACCACCCCGGTCTGCCAGTCCAGTGGGACTGCCCCCGATGTCCACGCGATATTGCAGAGCCGCGTCAGCCAACACAGCCCCACAACATCCAGAGCCTTAAGGAACTCCGGACAGATCTCATCCACCCCTGGAGCCTTGCCACAGAGGAGCTTTTTAACCATCTCAGTGACCTCCGCACCAGAGATTTGAGAGGCCAACCCAAAGTCCCCAGACTCTGCTTCCTCACTGGAAGACGTGTCGGTGGGATCAAGGAGGTCTTCGAAGTATTCTGCCCACCGATCCACGACGTCCTGAGTAGAGGTCAGCAGCACACCGTCCCCACTATAGATAGTGTTGGTAGCGCACTGCTTCCACCCCCGAGGTGCCGGATGGTGGACCAGAATCTCCTCGAAGCCGAACGGAAGTCTTGCTCCATGGTCTCACTGAACTCCTCCCACACCCGGGTTTTTGCCTCGGCGACCACCCGAGCTGCGTTCCGCTTGGACTGCCAGTACCCGTCAGCTGCCTCTGGAGTCCCACAGGCCAAAAAGACCTGATAGGATTCTTTCTTCAGCTTGACAGCATCCCTAACCGCCGACGTCCCCCAGCGGGTTCGGGGGTTGCCACCACGACAGGCACCGACGATCCTGCGACCACAGCTCCGGTCGGCCGCCTCAACAATGGAGGCACGGAACAGGGTCCATTCAGACTCAATGTCCCCCACCTCCCCCGGAACATTTTGGAAGTTCTGTCGGAGGTGGGAATTGAAGCTCCTTCTGACAGGAGACTCTGCCAGACGTTCCCAGCAGACCCTCGCGATACGTTTGGGCCTGCCTGGTCTGACCGGCATCCTCCCCCACCATCTGAGCCAACTCACCAGCTCCGGTTTTTACAAACCAGTAAATAATTTCTGTTTTAGCTGGCACAACACAGGAGAGCCACCTCAGGTCAAGACTCTGCAGTTCACCTACACCTGAAGGACAAGGGACACACTTGGAAGATGACAAGTACACATTCTAGACAGAGAAGATAGATGGTTTGAGAGAGGAGTAAAGGAAGCTATCTGTGTCAAATGGGAATAAGCTACATGAAATAGAAGAGGAGGCCTCAGGTTTCATCTTTCCAGCACCTTCAATGCAGCTTTAAACCTAATTCCAAAACAGTTTCAGTCTAGGTCACACCCCCCTGTATCTAATCAAAACAACCATTCTAACACAATAGGTCTTAATCAATGACTCCTCAGGAGGTAGGGAGGAGGGGTATTCATATGTAGTTTCAGCTCGTTGACCCTCCCATATTCCAGTCAGAATTGACAAGTCTCCTCAAATGAGAAGCAAAATGTCTTCAAAATAACCAAAGACGTCCAGCTGCCTTCATTAAAGCCCTTTGGAATAGTTGAAAATAAAATTTATTTCAGTCTGAATTAAACAAATCAAGCTAATTTCACCTCCTAACTCCTCCAGGATTAATGTAAGGAACCTTGGAGTCATTCTGTTCTTTAACTGTCAGATAACACATGCTGCCTTCCTCGTTCCGTCTTCCAGAGGTAGAAATATTGATTATCAGTTTTCTATTACCAGGATGTTCTAAAGGTTCTCCAGCTGAGTTTTGATGAGATTCAGGAGGAAAGATCCCATTCCTCCAGTTTTAAGGATGCTTCGTAGCCGTTCCTACACGAGACATGAAAGAACAAGACAACATACTCCAATCCAATTTTATTTATAAAGCGCATTCAACAAGGCGTTACAACCAAACAAGGCGCTGTACACTAAAAATGTTAGTCAATTAAACCGGCAAAAACTTATACAATCATGTCGAACACAGATAAAAGATAAAAAGGAAATACAACAAAATTCCCAGAACTAACAGCTAGAAATCAATAAAACACAGGGAGAATAAAAAATTAGAAAAAACATTTTAAAAAGAACCAGAATAATACGGAAGTTGATATTGTGAATTCCATTTTTAAACAGTGCAGTTGTGACTAAGGTTCATAGTGTCAAGGTGAATTTTATAAAAACTAGAATTAAAATTTTAGCATCACTTCATCGGCTCGAAGCAATCTAACAAAAAAAAACATTTACTCACGATATTTATCCGTTCCCGCAGCCAAAGAGAATTTACTTCATTTTAGCGTAGATGTGTATTTTTAGTTTAGTGTGGTGTATTTTGATAGCGTAGAGCGCGTGGAACTGCAGGTTAAGAAAGAATTACGAGGTTCTAAATGATCTTTTTGAGATGGCAGGATGAGTCACCGACTGCTGCAAGGTGTCTTCATGCCCGACTGGCTATAAACTCATCGGGGGGGGCTACAGAAAATACAGGAATGAGTCATTCACTCATTCATCCTGAAACAAACATGCCGTTAAAATGAGCATTAATGAAAGTGATTCTGCTCTTTTAAGCAAATATTGTGAACTTCAAGCTCTGACAAATAAAACGTTCATTTCGGTGTGACATTTGCTTCATTTATAATGATAATTTTTTTCTAAATGGAGGTTTGCGTTGACATAAATAAGTCACATCAGAACATTTTTGGTCATCTAATTGGATTCTGGATGTTACAGACCTCCACACGTAGCTAAGCGTTGCTAACGCTAAAGCATGCTTCAGGAGGAACCGTGTCTAAAGTCACGATGGTTTAAATAAACAAAGATAAAATAGATCCAGGAAGCATCGCTCGAAACTGAATCCAGAAAAAGAAACGTAGCCAAGAGATTTCAGGACAAAAACAAACAAAATGTCAATGAGAAAAAGACTCATTCAACCCAAGGTACGAATAAAATTCAGTTAAAAAAAGTTCATCAAATTCACGATTGCAAAATGATAAAGATGTAGAGAAGATCGAGCAGACATTGGTGATGAAGTGGTGAAACAATGTGATCACTGGATGTCGTGAATAACACGCTATGAGAGCTGTTTGGGATTGGATGATGAGTTATTGTGGTTAGATTTCACAAGCTTCAGTTCCTTCCTCCTATTCAAACTAACAATGACTGTTTTTTCCGTACTCATAACTTTATGCATATAACTTTATTCTACAAGCTATGAAAGCAGTAAATGCTGCTAATTTAGAGGTTTTTTACATGGTGTCTTATGAAGTTGGTTCTTATCAAAACGGCATCAGACGCAATCATGCTGTGTCTACCTCGCCCTTTCTTTGGAGACCCTCTTCGCGGATCCGGAGCTCAGGAAGGTCAGATGACCTCTGGGCACCGAGGTTCAGTGGATGAACCGCAGCACCGACGCTCCGGTCCAGAGATGTCGCCGGGCACTCAGGTTGGAACTAGTTTGCGTCTAGAGCCGCCGTTTCTGAACAGCTGAAGGAACCGTCTTGCTGTGTCAGCTGCAGGCAGCTTTTAGCTTGTCGAAAGCTTGTCAAGAGGTGCGGTGGTTACAGAGTTTCCTCTGGTGGCCCGTCCGGAATTCTGCACAAACTAACAGGATGCTGAATCTCACAGAACCCTGGAATCACTCCGCAAGTGATCCTGTTTTAATATTCTCATATTATGATTTACTTGGCCAATCGGGACGTGCCGTGTTAAGAGGTGTTAACAAACAAACCTCAGAACGTCACGCCTTCTCAGGTACAGGACGCTCTGATTTATGGGTGAGAACATTTCTATGTGCAGAAATTACTTTATCTCATCAACATTGTGTCTGAGTGTAGATAATGATTCACTTGTTAAACCAAACATTACTGATCATAACATCTAAATGTTTCATTGTAATATTAAAATTCATTTCAACCTTATTACCTTAGGCACATATTAATCAAAACATTTCATTTCATGATTAATTAACTCACATGAGCTGAAAGTGTTCGCTTTATTCAGAGGCATGAGGAATCCTGTAGAAGCGATGAGGGAAGCTTAGGCCTTGAAACAGGAACAGCTTGTTGACGATGTGTTATCGTGTGTTCAGAGATGCAGAATCTTCTGGGCTTGTTGGAAGACAGAGTGTCAAATCCAGCTTAGAGAACGGAGTTTCTGTCTGCAGATGACCGGTGGCATGTAGGTCAATCTGTAGGTGAAAACTGACCATTTATGGTGATTTTATTTGTCCCCCTTTATAATAATGTTCCCTTATAAGAAATGACTGCACTAAAAATATTCCGTTCAAACCCTGATGAATGATTCCCAAACAGCTTTTAGCGATTATTAGAATTATTGTTGCAGCCTTCAGTGTAAAAAAAAGCCTTCAGAATATCCTAACTGGTTTGACTTCTGCTGTATCGCATAACAATCATGTCAGTCACTCCTCAGAGGCGTGAGCTCTGTGTTCACAGACATGCAGGAACTCTGGGATTTCCTCTCTGCCCTTTTTAAATGCTGCACGTTGTTTTGTTAGTAGAAGTTTGCTTTGTGCTTGCTGCTAATGATGTAAATTCATCATGTGA
The DNA here is from genome assembly GCF_043380555.1 of Nothobranchius furzeri. NCBI lineage: Eukaryota > Metazoa > Chordata > Actinopteri > Cyprinodontiformes > Nothobranchiidae > Nothobranchius > Nothobranchius furzeri. Next base: position 85,956,509 of record NC_091744.1, read on the forward strand.
TGAGAGCAGCCCACAGAAACTACAGCTGCAATCACGCCACTCGTGAACAATGAAAGGGAAAAACCACGTCCGATTAAAAAGCGTCCTGATCACAAAGTTTAGGAGAAGTGAAAATCAGCTCATCTGTAGTTCAGCAGAAAGGAGAATCTCCCACGTAGGTGAATCCCCCGACACGTCAGAATGGAGCGCTGGGCCGTCCCCTGACCTGTCTTCGTCTGTATAAACGTGGCTGCAGATGGAGTCCGGACGGCAGAGGCGACAAGCTGAACTCACCTGAGATTTTCACCTGCTGCTCAGAGCAAAACAACAAAACCACGCGACTCAGGATGGCTCGTCTCACTCTGTCTCTGCTGGTTCTGGCGCTGGCCGTGGTCGCAGTCACCGAAGGTGAGACGGACAACAGTTATAATCAGGAAGTTTTTAAACGATGAGATGAATTTTGAGCAGTTTGTTTTGTGAAGGAGGAATCAGAAAGACAAAGTGTTTTGGTTTTATGAAAGATTTAACATTTATGCGGCTTTAATCATTATTTAATGAATTTTCTGAGTAGAAATACTATTCTAATTTCAATATAATTATTTTTCAATTCAAATGAAATATGCAAAAGAGTTACTCAATAGAAATTAATACAAAATGTCCTCGTTGTCACGTTAAGGGGATGGTTAGGACCCAAAAATGCAGATACCCAGGATGACTCGTGGCAGGAGTTGATGTAAAGAATAAATCCTTTTATTTGTAGGATGACAACAAAAATAAATCCAAAAGGCTGCGAGCCAAAAATCCAAAAGTCCTGGAGCACAGGACACCGAAAGCTCACTTAGAGGGACGAGACAAACCGTGTCAAATTACTGCAGCTTCAACAAATAAAATAAAAAATAAATATATAAATAAAAGTGCATTAACTTTATAAAGCTGACAAACACCTTGATTTATTTATCCCTGTTGTTTCATACCCTATTTAAGGTTTGTAGACCAAAATTAAACGTGTTTGATAAAATATAGATATTAGAAGAGTTATTATCTCAGAGCGAGAGACAAGCAGAACAATCTCTTTGACCAAACAACAGGAAATTAAAACGGGGAACCAACAGGGAGGAGTCTGATGAAGCTGATAAGCTGTTCTGAGATGTTTATTCTCTCGTCGTGCTCACAGGTCTGCGTGGAGTCGGCCCGAAGAAATGCTGCTTTCGTTTCAACGACAAGGTGGTGTCTAAAGAGAGAGTGGTGGACTACACCAAGACCAGCCAGCGCTGCCCCAAATCTGCCATTTTGTAAGTCGGCACGCTTTTAGAGAAGTGCATCAGTTACGTCACTGAATCTGAAACCAGTCCAGACGCACTAACATGCTCTTCTTCCTCTTTGTGTTCAGGCTGGAGACGGTTGCAGGCCGTGAGATGTGTGTCAGACCTTCTCTGCCCTGGGTGAAGGACCTCATCAGCTACCTGGATGCCAAAAACGCTCCAGGAGAAAGCTCTCACCTGTAATCACATCAGCGGTCTGCAGGGATGTGCTCGTGTGTTTTAATGATGCAAAGTTTTCTAAATACAACCAAAAGCAGCTGTTTTCTACATGTTTATCAAATATTCTAACATTTTATGGAACATTTCCAGCATGAGATGGGTTAGGGTATCTATTATTGTTTTTATCCTAAAGGCTAAATGAAGGACTTTTATGTTTAATGAGAGATTATTTTAATTTAACACTTAAATTCTGACCATAAACACTGTGAACCTTCGGATGTGTGTGTTGTAAAAGGGATTTGATATAAGCTACCATCTATTGCATATTACTGTGCAAAAGGTTTATTATCTTTATTTTTTACATTTTATTTAATAGAATTGCTTGTGTCACAAGCGTCTGTCGACTCTGAGGTGTTCAGTTAAGAATTGCATTTTAAAAAACTTTCTTTGTTTGCTTGTGAACGCTTTCAAGTAAATCAAGGAAAAGATTCAAAGTATCTAGTTTTGTTTGTGAGTTCTAATTCCAAATTATGTGGTTTGTTTAAAGCGTCATTAATGTAGGAATGTTATTTAGGAACAAAGATGAAAATTTTGTTTTTTCTTTGACAAGTTTTCATAATTTTCATAATTCCATTTACCGGTCATCTACGTTCCTACCCTCACCTAAGGTCACGAGCTTTGGGTAGTGACCGAAAGAACGAGTTCACGGATACAAGCGGCTGAAATGAGTTTTCTCCGAAGAGTGGCTGGGCTCTCCCTTAGAGATAGGGTGAGAAGCTTGGTCATTCGGGAGGGGCTCGGAGTAGACCCGCTGCTCCTCCACATCGAGAGGAGCCAGTTGAGGTGGCTCGAGTATCTGGTCAGGATGCCTCCTGGACGCCTCCCTGGTGAGGTTCTCCGGACACGTCCAACCGGGAGGAGACCTAAAGGTAGACCCAGGACACGGTGGAGGGACTATGTCTCTCACCTGGCCAGGGAACGCCTTGGGATTCCCCCGGAGGAGCTGGCCCAAGTGGCTGGGGAGAGGGAAGTCTGGGCCTCTCGAATTAGGCTACTGCCCCCGCGACCCAACTCCGGATAAACGGATGAAAATGGATGGATGGAAGTTTTCAGAAGAGTTTCTAATCCTTTACAACTGAACAAATGATTTGTTGGGCTGTTGATCTGATGGTGAAATAAAGAAATAAAGTAAGTAAGTCATGTTTATTTGGATAGCACCTTTTGCAGAAAGAGCCACAAGGTGCTTCACAACAACAAAGTGATAAAACAACAATCATAACGATGCCACAGAGAGTGGCTACCATAAAGTCCATATAAACACAAACCTATAAGGCATTAAAGAAGGTTTCATAGAAGTAAAATCAATAAAACCTACAATAGCATCATATAAACACAAACCTATGAAGCGTAAAAGCTTTCAAATAAAGCTACACAAAATGAAGATCAATAAAAATCAACAAAATCTATAAAAGTAAAAAGATGCGACTTCAGCTGCTTTTTAAAAGACTCGACATGCAGGGTCTATGGTAAAGCATCCCAGGGGGGCTACATTGTAGTTTATCACCACCGGGGGTGAATGACTGATTGTGTTGTAAAGCTCCTTGGGGGGTTAGAGAAGCCTAGAAGGAGCTATATCAAATACAGATTGTTTACCATTTTGTAAACTTCAAAATAAGAGCCTTTGTACAAAAGAAGAGTTCAGTAATTTTGTTTTAAAGTGTTTGGTTCTGGGTGTCATGGTGGTACAATTGGTAAAAAGTTGTTTCCTCACAGCAAGAAGGTCACAGGTTCAAGTCCTGGCTGCAGCCTTTCTGCACAAGCATGTTCTGCCCATGCGCTCATCGATATTTTTACACACACGTTTTGCATATTTGTAGACAGAATGCTCACACATACGATGTGACAGTCTCATTTGAAGTCATGTCAGAGGTTGTTCCCATTGTGTGATGAGGACAGTTTCTTTTCTTGACTCTAGGGTGTGCAATTGGATCTCTGATGTAAATGAAAACGGAGCACTGCAGCGCTTTTTCTGTACACATCTGGCCTAAAGACAAGTCTGTTGACCACTTTAGTTTGGTACATTTAATGGAACTAGAATTTTTGTTGATATACTATATATATATATATATATATATATATATATATATATATATATATACATATATATATATATATATATATATATATATGTATATATATATATATATATACATATATATATATATATATATATATATATACATATATACTGTACATTAAAATGTATTGCACTCTTGTTCCTCACATTTGCCTAATTTACTGGGAAATGTCAAAGTGTTGGTGTTGATTTAATGAACTTGAGTCTGTGAAGCCAGTTTGGTCTTGAGCAACTGAACACATCACACCTGCATCCTGACAAGTGACACCTAACTGGGCCTAGACCATTATTTAGATTTTTATAATAGGAAAGAAGATAAAAGAGCTCCACTGATTTATTAAATAAGTTAATTTAGTCTTCATTGTAAACTAATATTCTTTTTCTTTTAGTAAAACAAACATTGTGGTTTTAAAGATGTTTTTTTTTCATTCCTGCTGACGGTCTCGGCTGAAGGCTGTGAGGAAGACCGAAACCTTTGTTAGCTGTTGCATTCTGAGTGATGATGTAATGAATTACATGAGTAATGAATCAGGCTTAAGCTGCAGTTGCTTTACAGCTTTTTTGGGAAGACCAGCAAAAAGACCATCACAACAGTCCAGCCTGCTGGAGATGAACGCACGAATGAGTTTCTCTAGATCTTGTCTGGACATGAGACCTCTGAGTCTTACTAACCCTGATCTAGTTATAGCCTTAAGGTGACCAGTGAAGCTCAGGTCTGAATGAATTATGACACCAAGATTTCTAACCTTTGTTTCTTCTGGAGCCACACTGAGAAATAACCTCCATCCTTTTTTCCAAAGACAGTAACTACAGTCCCGTCTGTGTTTAACTGAATGAATCTTGACTGCAGCCAGTCATTAACTTGCTCCAAACACTGATAGTGGGAGTCTATGGGACCACAGTCACTCTTAGAATGAGGTAGATCTGGGTGTCATCTGCATACCTATGATAGGTAATGTTGTCATTGTGTATGACCTGACCCAAAGGAAGCATGTAGAGATTGAAGGGCAATGGTCCAAGAATCAAACCTTGGTGGACCCCATATGTCATGGTGATCTGCTTTGATTTGTTATCACCAGTAGAAACAACATACACTTTTTTTTAGATAGGGTCTGAACCAACTTTGCGCACTGTGCCTGAAGGTCCCACCCAGTTTATGAGCCATCAAGAAGGATGTTGTGGTCTACAGTATCAAAAGCTGCACTGAGATTGAGCATCACCAGCAAAGATGTTTTGCCTGAATAAATAAACAATATTATTCAAAAGTAAACCAACCAAGTACAGGTTGAATTAAAGTAATATTTTTGACAGCATCGATATTATTAGAATAGTTGACTGTGTGAAACTTACCTTGACGATTTCAGTACTTTTAAAGTACAAATAGCCTACTATAATTTTGTGTTATTGGGGTAAAATTTAGAATTGTTTTTTGTATGTAAACGTAAATCCACTTTTGGTAGTGCTTTCAGCGTTCATAAATAGCGTTTGTACTGTAAATGTTTCGTGTTCTACTGGACAGAAATCAAATTTTCATTCCAATGTTCTCTTTTATTTTGAAAGTTTTACCCGGATGTAGCCAACATGATTTCCGTCTGTGCTCTGAACAAAATCAACCGTCGGAGCATTTTTCTTCACCGTGCTCTACCTCCCTGGCCTGTAGCAGCTTTAGCTGCCATATGTAATTCACCTCCATTCATTCATATTTAAAACACACGTTGTCTCCTTGTTGTTTGCGTAAAGTTTTCCTTTTTAGAAGCGGAAGCTGCGTTTTCGCTTCGCTTTGCCGCTCATTTGGACGTTTGTCGGTGTATGCCTCGGTGAGTGTCCGTAGCAGGCTGGGTGGTGACAGCAAACATGATCGAACGACCAGAAACTGCGGTTCCCAGCATCGCTGTAAGTCCATTTCTTTGTGAACATTTGAATGTTATGTGAATAATTTGTTTCCAATGAGATAATATTAAGTTTCTTAACTAAAATAGTAATTTATCTTGGGTCTGTTTGTTGCGGATTGAGCTTCTCGCACAGTCCAGCTGACCATATCTGGATGCTTGTAAAGGGATCCTGTAACAATTAGTGTATTCATAGAAAAATAAACGGACTATTTTGACGAATAACGTGATTTTATGAGTCTTGTTTTTTATCCTTCTAACCTCTTTCTGTGTAGAGCTTTGATAGTCTAAATCAAAACAAACAATATTTCTCGATTAAGACCTTTTGCCACATTTACTGTTTCATTAATTGAACTATAATATTAAATGATACCCTGAATGTCAGCTAGTTGACCCGAGGACGCCTTCAGGGTTCCCTACAGAACATCACGTATCTGGGGGATGTGGTCTGGTTTCAATTAGCCCTCTGCAGTGGGAGCCGAGATGGCTGGACTGTGAGAGATTCCTTCTTAGACCATGTTAGCAGTGAAAATATGTAACTGATGTCTGATTTCACTGCTTTTGCAAAAACAACAGTTTGGCATTTGCTCTTCTGCACCAATAAACAAAGCATTTATCACTATGAGCAACGTCAGTTTCACGGAGGTTATTGATCAACATGTTAGGTTTATTTATTTGGGAGACACTTTTCCTCCAAAGCAACTTCCGGTAATAAAAGGTGGCTTGTTTAGCCTGTGGGGGCACGCTGGGTTTTCAACCTGCAACCTTCTTGCAGCAAGGCACCTACCTGTGCTACCAGCTGCACCAACATGCAAAGTATGTGTATTTTTTGGTAGTTTGCAGTCTGAAATTTGATGTGTTAAGCTAATTTTTGGTAATTTACCTCCATCTACAGATGATATGCACTGATTTTCTAGTGATTTTGCATTCGTTCTTAACAGTTTTTGACACCTTTTGGTCATTTAATTATTAAGTGGTTCATTTTTTTGATAATATATATGATGGTAAAATTTCAAACAGACACTTAAGTTGAGGCTCCGCTCACGTCTTGGGTTATTTTGGACCCACTGACACCTCCACCTTACTCTTTTAGGGCTTTTTAAACTGTCACCCAGATCTAGCAGTGAGTGATTATTCACCACATGATGTGACACACATTGTTGTCATTCTGCATCTGTCTGTGGCAAAGCCTGAGGTGAACAGCAGTGACGTTTTCCGGTGTAACAAAGCGATGGTCATGCACTTCGTGTCCTGAGAGCCTGATTAAAAATAGCTGTTAGATTGGTGTTAAAAATAGCAGAAACAGCTTCAGTACAATCACATTTACATCCTCCTTTTGCACTATGAAGTGATGCAATTCACGATGAATTATTCCTATTAGAAATGTAAAATTAAAAAAATGAGATCAGCTGATGTAGGCTGTGAGAAGGCCGTGGATCAGCTGCTGAATGCATGGAGGAGGGGGATGATGTCAGTGAGCCAGGCAGCTACCATCACCACAGTTTGGACTGGGGGAGGGGTTCCACATGAATGACTGACTAAAAGCTTTCCTCTCTCTCCTCCGCCCCATTACCTCCTGGTTTAAGTCTCTGCTTGAGCAACTCTAAGTTGGCCCCCCCACCTTCTTCAAATCCAACAAAAGTGGTATCAAACCATTGTGCTACGTTTGTGCTGGTTTGTGCTGCAAAAATTTTCGTTTGTGCTACTATCATTTTAAAGATATTAATAAAAATTTCTAGAGGTCATCAGAGGTCAACCAGCCCCCCCACATTAATGGAATCAAACAAAACTGGTGTCAATCAACTGTTCTACGTTTGTGCTGGTTTGTGCTGCTAAAATTGTCATTTGTGCTGCTTCTGTCTTGAAGATATTAATGAAAATGTAAAGGTCAAAAGGTCAACCAGCCCCCCCACCTTCTTCAAATCCAACAAAAGTGGTATCAAACCATTGTGCTACGTTTGTGCTGGTTTGTGCTGCAAAAATTTTTGTTTGTGCTACTATCGTTTAAGATATTAATAAAAATTTCTGGAGGTCATCAGAGGTCAACCAGCCCCCCCACATTAATGGAATCAAACAAAACTGGTGTCAATCAACTGTTCTACGTTTGTGCTGGTTTGTGCTGCTAAAATTGTCGTTTGTGCTGCTTCTTTCTTGAAGATATTAATGAAAATGTAAAGGTCAAAAGGTCAAACAGCCCCCCCCCACCTTCTTCAAATCCAACAAAAGTGGTATCAAACCATTGTGCTACGTTTGTGCTGGTTTGTGCTGCAAAAATTTTTGTTTGTGCTGCTTTCATTTGGAAACCAAAAGTTTCTAAAGCTCAACCAGCCCCTTTCTTTAATGTTTAATTTTAAAGATATTAATAAAATTCCATCCATCCATCTATTCGCTTCCACTTATCCTTCTAAGGGTCGCGTGTGGGCGCTGGAACCTATCCGAGCTGTCATAGGGCAAGAGGCAGGGTACATCCTGGACAGGTTGCCAGTCTGTCACAGGGCCAACACAAGGGACAGACATCCATTTACACTCGCAGCTATGGGCAATTTGGATTAACCAATTAACCTATCCCCACAAGCTGCATGTCTTTGGAGAGAACCCACGCAAACACGGGGAGAACATGAAAACCCCACACAGAAAGACCCTGTAACAGTGCTAACCACCGTGCTGCCGTAATAATAACATTAATTAACATTGATGAAGAAATGTAAAGGGGCATGCCAGTAGGTGCGTATCAGTTTATAACTAGATAAGGTATTTTGAGCCAATAAGCTGGTTGTGGATCACTGACTACCATGTTTCGTAACATTACCTTACTCCATCTAGTGTGCTACCAGCAGGGTATATGGTAAAATGCTAACGGTTGTTAAAACATTAACCTAATAATATGTGAACTGTAGCTTTTAAGTAAAATGCTAATATTAACAAAAGTGCTGTCATTTGGATGTGGGCTGTCATGAGCAAGTTGTATAAAATTAACATACACAGGAGTGCACTTCAGTGACTACGTTTACATGCAGCCAATATCCGGGTTATGATCACGTTAAGGTCGGTATTCGGGTTTCTGAGTTGATCAGAATAACCCTTTTACAAGCCCGTTTACAATAAATAGAAAGAGTTCAATTCAATTCAATTCAAGTTTATTTATATAGCGCCAAATCACGACAAGAGTCGTCTCAAGGCACTTCACATAATAAACATTCCAATTCACAGTTCATTAAGCCAATCAGAAATAATGTTTCCTATATAAGGAACCCAGCAAATTGCATCAAGTCACTGACTAGTGTCAGTGACTATACAGCAATCCTCATACCAAGCACGCATGTAGCGACAGTGGAGAGGAAAACTCCCTTTTAACAGGAAGAAACCTCCAGAGAATCCTGGCTCAGTATAAGCAGCCATCCTCCACGACTCACTGGGGATCGAGAAGACAGAGCAGACAGAGCAGACAGACAGAGCAGACAGACAGACAGACAGACAGACAGACAGACAGACAGACAGACAGACAGACAGACAGACAGACAGACAGACAGACACACACACACACACACACACACACACACACACACACACACACACGGACAAGTAATGTGTCTACAGTTATATTATGATGTCTTAGTAAATATTCTATTTGGTGAAAGATAAATTTTATTGTATTTATCCTAGTGGATCTATAATTAAATGGATAAACTAGTATTAGCACATCAAAAGTCAAGGAAACCAAAAAGTTATTATCAGGAGAGAGAGAATGTTTAAGTAGTTAGCAGCAGTGTGCTAGTCGATGGCCCCCTCCATGAGGCCACCACAGCTCAGCAGAACGTCATTGTAGCTTCTTCTGGGGAGAAAAACACTTACAGAGAAAATAAAATTAACAGCTGAAATTGCACAAAATAGTACAGTTAAAGAGCAGACTGTAGAAGAAAGCAGTAGAGTGTGAGAAGTGGTCAGTGTATCCTCCAGCAGTCTAAGCCTATAGCAGCATAACTACAGAGATAACTCTGGATAATCTTTCCTATTTAGATGTAGGCATGTTGGAGGCAGGGCAAGGGAGAGCCGTCTTTACCGACTGTACACTCCACCTCCCTGTACTCCCCCACTTGTCCAGATTTAGGCTAACATCAGATTTTAACCATGGGCCCTATCAAATAAAAATGTTTGAAGCCTATTCTTAAATGTAGACAAAGTGTCTGCCTCACGGACTAAGGCTGGGAGCTGGTTCCACAGGAGAGGAGCCTGAAAACTAAAAGATCTGCCTCCCATCCTAATTTTAGATATTCTTGGAATCACCAGTAGACCTGCAGTCTGAGAGCGAAGCGCTCAGTTAGGAACGTATGGAACAATCAGATCACTGATGTATGATGGAGCTTGATTATTAAGAGCTTTATATGTGAGAGGAAGGATCTTAAAATCTATTCTGAATTGAACAGGTAGCCAATGTAGGGAAGCTAAGACAGGAGAGATATGATCTCTCTTTTTAATTCTCATCAGAACTCTAGCTGCAGCATTTTGCACAAGCTGAAGACTTTTAACTACATTCTGTGGACTTCCTGAGAGTAATGAATTACAGTAATCCAGTCTTGATGTAATAAATGCATGAACTAGTTTTTCGGCATCACTTCTGGAAAGTATGCTTCTAATCTTAGCAATATTCCGAAGGTGGAAAAAGGAAATCCTACAAACTTGTGTAACCTGGGATTTGAATGACATGTCCTGGTCAAAGATAACACCAAGGTTCCTTGCGTTGTTCGCGGAGATTAATGTAATGCCATTAAGGTCAGGCGATTGGCTAAGCATGGATTTCTGGTCCAAAGATGAGAACTTCCGTCTTGTCTTGATTTAAAAGCAAAAAGTTTAGAGTCATCCAATTTTTTATGTCCTCAAGACAAGCCTGTAATCTACCCAACCGATTAGGTTCATCAGGGTTAATGGATAAATATGGCTGAGTATCGTCAGCATAACAGTGGAAGTTTATCCCATGCTATCTAATGATTTTACCAATTGGGAGCATATATATAGTAAAAAGAATTGGTCCAAGCACTGAACCCTGTGGTACTCCGCAAGTAACCCTGGAGTATGAAGACGATTTGTCATGTACGTTTACAAAATGAAATCTGTCAGACAGGTAGGATTTAAACCAGCCTAACGCTGTTCCTTTGATCCCTACAACATGTTCAAGTCTTTCTAAAACAACATTGTGATCAACTGTGTCAAAGGCACAATAGAAAGAGTTACACCTAACTTGCATAACCCGATTTAAATGCGGACGTTGGGGTAGCGTCAGGACGTATGTACTACGTCCAGATGCAATATGCGTCATTTCCGGTTCTTCCTGTTCCGGTATCCGTGAAAACAACAACATGTTTCCCAGTTCGGAAGAGATAGCGACCGCGTTCGTTTGTGCTTTAGTTTCTTCGTCACTCCAAAAGTGTGGTGCTGTGCCGCGACTCGCCATTTTGCTCCCAACTTGTTGTTTACTTCCGGTGTTCTGGCGCATACAAGACGTCTCGCTATGCAAAAGACCAAGATTCCTTGCGAACAGAGCATGTGCAGAACACATACTTTGATGGGGATATCCCGGTATGCGTTTACACGACCAAACATTCGGGTTAGAAAAGGGTTACCCCCGGTTATGAGCATATCTGGGTTTTTGGCGGTGTTTTCAAGGACCTGCGGAACCAGGTTATTGTGAATATTCGGGTTTTAAAAGGGTTACTGGCTGCATGTAAACGCACTCAGTGATTCAGCAAATCTGAACTCAAAGGCTCCAAACAGCCTGCAGAACTGTGAATCTTATGTAACTGTCAATGTTACCTGAAAGGGCCAAACTATATTTTTTTGCAAGAGTCAAACTTCTGTAGCCATGGTCACAAAGGGCTATTAAATGAGTGGACTATTAAACACGTGTGGGATTGACACAGACACAGATTTATCTCAACAGAGCCTGGATTTATCTACAAGTATTTTGATGATGAGCAAGGAACATTGACTAAATTCATTTTTGTACTGATCAAATGAATTTTGAACTAGATCTTGTTAAGGATAAACTGGTACAACTCTGCCAAAAAAACAAACGTAGCGACCTGTGTTTGGTTTGTGATCACAAGGGGGTGCTATCATACACATTCTACTTCTGAGAGAAAAAAACAAGAGTTGAAGAAAACATGTGCTAGCTATCTTATCTGCATTTTTAAGCTAGATTCCATGAGCAACTAGCCTGGCAAGCCAGATTAAATAAATGTATTATTTAGTGGCCATGCTCCATTGACGGCTCTCGGTTGTGGGGCGGGTTCTACCGTTGTATTTCAAATGATCTCCGCATTCCACTGGACAATGAATGTGACATACTCTTGTTTCACTCTGTTAAATCATCCCACCCACCAGGCATATAGAGTGCCCTGACTGGCCCACAAAGCGGATAAAGCTCTGTGATTTGTTCACTAAGCAGATAGAGCACTATGATTGGCCCTCTATTATGGACCAATCACAGCTCTTTTTGTGTTTGAAACCCCTCTAGAGAGCTGTGATTGGACAGCCAGAGTCCTGGTAGGAGCTGCTGAGGTTCCAATGGAGCATGCCTAGACCATTCTTTGCAAAGCAAGAATTTGGTCTAGTTCACTAGGCTAATGAGCAACAGCAGCACAAACGATAATTTTAGCAGCACAAGCCAGCACGAACGTAGCACAATTGATTTACACCAGTTTTGTTTGATTCCATTAATGTGGGGGGGCTGGTTGACCTCTGATGACCTCCAGAAATTTTTATTAATATCTTTAAAACGATAGTAGCACAAACAAAAATTTTTGCAGCACAAACCAGCACAAACGTAGCACAATGGTTTGATACCACTTTTGTTGGATTTGAAGAAGGTGGGGGGGCTGGTTGACCTTTTGACCTTTACATTTTCATTAATATCTTCAAGACAGAAGCAGCACAAATGACAATTTTAGCAGCACAAACCAGCACAAACGTAGAACAGTTGATTGACACCAGTTTTGTTTGATTCCATTAATGTGGGGGGGCTGGTTGACCTCTGATGACCTCCAGAAATTTTTATTAATATCTTTAAAACGATAGTAGCACAAACGAAAATTTTTGCAGCACAAACCAGCACAAACGTAGCACAATGGTTTGATACCACTTTTGTTGGATTTGAAGAAGGTGGGGGGGCCAACTTCACTCAGGTCTCTGCTTGCTGTCCTGTGTTCTATTCTTCTTTTCAACAACAACAACAAGCAGTCTATAAATTGATTCCATGATTTATTTTTTAACCCCAATTGCATATTTGCACTACGCTTTCATTTTGAGAGTGCAATGTGACATTAAACTGCATAATTTCCTATAAAAAAAACTGGAAAAATTGGGGCGCTCTGAAACTTTTGACCGGTAGTGTAGGTGTCAAAGAGCGCTCAACTTGCAAGACACTCGACTTCCATGCGGAGTACCCGGGTTCGTACCCAGGCTGGGACATACGAGACGGCAACTCTTTTTTTTTTTTTACGGTGATATATATTTTTTACAGTAATGAGCAGAGATGGGGAGTTGTAGCATCAACAAATCATCTCTATGGCATGTTTTTCTTCAGTTCCAACACACGCAATAGTTCGGCTGTGGTGGATGCGTCATTTGTAGGACGTTCAAGGAAGGTCCCGCCTTTCTCGCCTCTTATTATTATAATGCAAAGTTCACATTTTCTTTATAAAACTCCCAAAGCAGCTTTCTGTTGGTGGCGGTGGCAGGAGAACAGTCTACACCTAGCAAGGGAAGACTGCTGCTAAATGAAATAGCCAGTCATAGCAGAGCCCTTCTAGCCAATCAGAGGGAAGAAATGCGGGTAGGGATGCAACGATACCACTTTTTTCCAAACCGATACGATACCGATACTTGGATCCGAGTACTCGCCGATACCGATTACCGATACAGATACTTCTACCACACAAAAAAATGCAATGAATTGGAATACAGGTTTTATTTTCTTCTGTTTTCAATAGGAAAATACTGTGAGGTAAATAAAAAATAATATAAGTGATCCCAAAACTAAAATATTAGGTGAACAGAAATGACAAGTTACAGTCAAGTCACTTTCAAGCATCTGCATTGGCATCAGTTACTGGTATCTGTTAACTTTTACCGATACCAGTATCGTATCGGTGCATCCCTAAATGCGGGATCTTCCTTGGACATCCTATGGTTACAAATGGCGCGTCAGTCCCAGCTGAAATAGCGTGTGCTCTCGCGAGAAAACATGGCCTTTACAAAAAAAGGTCAGGAAAGCACTTTTCGTATTATTTTTCGTATACAATTTATTTTTATAGCCTAAAAGACGATGTCGATATCCATGGTAGTAACAGGTGATGACTCCTTTAAGTCACTTACTTGAACATACGTCATTTTGTCAATGCATTCATTCTGGAGTAGGGCTGCACAATATATCGTAAATATATCGTTAACGCGATATCAGCATGCACATTATGCATATCGCAAAGAACAGATAAATATCGTAATGAGTGGTCAGCTCAAATGTTTGCTACACATGATGCATACTGTCAATCAAACGGAAGCATGATGCTTTTTTTAACAAATCAAATGGAGCTCTTCACCCATTTGGCCAATTGGGTGGGTTCTAGCAGGTTAGATGCCCGCCCCCGAGGTGGACGGCACTTAATTTAGAAGGTTAGCAAACACCTGAGCTAGCTTTGTTCTGCTCTTTCTGCTGATTCTGCTTTTCCCGGGATCCACTGATTGCCTTTTCTTGTTCATTTTCGTTTTCCCTCTCCTCGCATCTTTAGCTTTTCTCATTTTTATGAATTTTTTATGTTTCTTTATTTTTGATTATTTTTGTTCCTGAGTTAAGTTTTTATTTATCACAAGTAATATCGTCATCGCAATATTAATCATTGTTATCGAATATCGCAGGCTTTCCTAATATCGTTCAGCCCTATTCTGGAGTCATCCGCACCACGTTACAAGCCTCTTGTTGTTCCCTTAAAATGTTCTTCTCAGCTGATCAAAGCCAGACCTGGGGAGTACCCCCACAGCAACTGGGAGGAAACAAACCCACCGTCAGAGGTGGCACTTTTACGCAACGCATTCAGAATGTGGGTGGATCAAACACTGGAAGTGCTGGAAAAAGGGCTTCAGGCTTGTTCAGAGTAGCTGCGCCTGCTGTTGAGCTGTGTACGACAGAGTATTGATGAGGTGAATAGTTTGTTCTTTTCATGTTTACTGCTGTTTTTGTTAAAGGACTCCTAGATTTTAAAGTCACATTTACTTTGTTCTTGTTGGAAAAAGGCAGCTTGAGGTGTCTAGTATACCAGAAAGTGCTATCTCCATCCAGCTTTCCCATGAAAATAATAAGGCTTTCACATCTGGGTCGACCTGGCCCAGCCCTAGGTTAAATGTGTTTACATCTGGGTAATCTGTGCAGAGCCAATCCAACACACCCACTACCGCCTGATTGGCCGGCTCATGTTCATGCCTACCTACTAGATGAAGCCTCTGATTGGCGGTAGGGATGCAACGATACCACTTTTTTCCAAACCGATACGATACCGATACTTGGATCTGAATACTCGCCGTTACCGATTACTGATACCTATACTTCTACCACACAAAAAATGCAATGATGATGATTATTTTCTTCTCTGCTTTCAACAGGAAAAGACTGTGAGGTCGATAAAAAGTAAAATATATGAATAAAAATCATCACTAAACTAAAATATTAGGTGAACAGAAATAACAAGTTTCAGTGAAGCTATTTTCAAGCAACTGCATTGGTATCGGTTCCTGGTATCGGTTAACTTTTGCCGATACCAGTATCGTATCGGTATCTGCACCGATACCGATACCAGTATTGTATCGGTACCAGTATCGGTATCGGTGCATCCCTAATTGGCGGGTAGTATCAGTCTGGATTAGAGGTCGACTGATATTAGTTTTTCTATTGCCGCTGCCAATATGTAGGAGACACGGTCAGCCGATGGCCAGTATGTACTGCTAATTTTTATGGGCTGGTTTTCGTGGCTAATATCTAGACAAAAGTTAAAAATCAGACACCTAAATAACGTTGAATGATAGTATTTATTATGCAGATGTTACTAGTGAACTTTAAAATACATTTAAATTCAATTCTGCAACCGCATCGGGCTGCCCAAGGATGTGCCTGACTTTAAACTGACTTTACCCAATGTATCGGTGTACCCCTAGTCTGGATGCAGTGGTTCATTTGGTTTTTAAAACGGATTTTTTTTTCTTTCTGGCATCGCTTCACATCAGAGCCTCCAAAAGAAACATTGCTCACATCCGCTTCTGTTTACTAACTTACGGAGGCACCACGGATTTGTCTGCGTGTATTTTGTCCTGCCCACATGCTCGGAGACATCCGCGTTCCTGGCTGAACAAAACCTGGCTACGCGGGGGCAGGTCGACATTACCAAGGCTGGGCCGGGCCAGATGGGACAATGCCATTAGTAATGTTGTAATGACCATGGAGGAACAGTTTGTACTGAGAAACACTGGTTTAACATATCATAAGCTTAGGCACACACTCTTAAATCTGCATGTCTCAACCCACTTCAACATCAGCAATGTATAAATAATGCAGACCTGCCAACCTGTACGCAATTTGGCATCCGTTTACGCTGGTATGGCTCACCCCTCTAAACTATGCAAAAAGCTGCGGATACGTGAGTTGAGTTCTGTGGCAGACAAGCCCCCACAATGCGGCTCAAAAATTGAGGCCAACCCGGAAGTACCAAAATTTGCAGTTCCACCCTCATCCACTAGGGGCTGGTGTCAGAAGCGAGCAAATCCTCATTGACTCCCATGTTAAAAATACCAATTTCACAGCAGAAATAAACATGTTTACAGCCTGGTACCAAAACATGTTTTTGGTTTAAATGATCTAGTTTACACTCATGACAACTCTGAGGGGGGTGAATTATTTTTCTCACTCTTCTGTTAAACATGTTGGTGGAGCTGGGTTCCGACTATCGGCTTGTGGAGCTCTCTGGAGATCTGTTTTCCACCCGTTCTCGCCTCCCCGCAGCTCGGCGCATCCCTGTCTGATTGCGGCTGCCAGATTGTGGAGCTTTCGGGAGACCTCTGTGTTCCACCCGGTTTTACCCAGCGGTCAGCCCGGCGTATCTCTGACTCAGAAGCTCTGGTGTTGTGCACAGTTAACTCCGGTTGTAGCTAGGTTGCTACCTCCGTTAGCTTAGCTCCCACCTCCGCGTTAGCTTTGGGTTCGCTTCAGGTTAGCTTGTAGCTAGTTTGACCGGGTGTCGTCAGTTGATCCCAGCCTTACAGCCCCACCCTCAGCTCCACCTCTCTTCCCTTTTGTGGAATTGTCTGGGCTTGACGGAACCTGTGACACGGTCAAAATGGCGGTGGTGGCCACCTCCCATTTTGGCACAAAAACGTGTTATGGGAGCCTATGGAAACCCATTGTCCAATATTTATATGTCGATGGTGGCAAATATGCACGTCTGGGACTCATGTCCGACAACACGACTCAGCGGCGTGATGAAGAAGTTTGTCAATCATCGTAGAAAAGCAGAGAAAAACCAGAGCTAACTAACTTGCCTAGCCTATAGCGTAACACCCCTGCCCCCCTCCTCCCTCCTTCGTCCTGCCCGCTGCTCTCTCCCTCCGGTTCTCCACTCGCTGCTGCTGTGGTAAGGTAAAGTGTGTGTGTGTGTGTGTGTGTGTGTGTGTGTGTGTGTGTGTGTGTGTGTGTGTGTGTGTGTGTGTGTGTGTGTGTGTGTGTGTGTGTGTGTGTGTGTGTGTGTGTGTGTGTGTGTGTATAAAATTTTCCATCCAGTGAATGGGAGATTACAGCGTGAAAAGCAATGGAGTTGCAAAAGTCCGCGAAAAAACGCCGTACAAGTGGTGCTCAAAAATTTTTGACAAGGTTGGCAGGTCTGAAAATGCATTAATGCTAATCATTGAGCAATGCTAGCCTAAGATACTGCTAACGTCCTTGATGTATGAGAGAAAAGGGCAAGGAGAATGTCAGAGCACACATGTAACGTTCCAGGATGTACTTGTAATTTCTAGCTTCCGGCAGTATCATAGAGCCCTTAGAGTAAAGCAGCCAATCAGCATGCAGCCCTGTTAATATACAGGTGCTGGCCAGTAAATTAGAATATCATCAAAAGGTTGAAAATATTTCAGTAATTCCATTCAAAACGTGAAACTTGTACATTATATTCATGCAATGCACACAGACCAATGTATTTCCAATGTTCATTACATTTAAATTAGATAGTCATAAGTGACAACTAATGAAAACATCAAATCTGGTATCTCAAAAAATTAGAATATTCTGAAAAGGCTGAATATAGAAGACACCTGCTGCCACTCTAATCAGCTGATTTACTCAAAACACCTGCAAAGGCCTTTAAAAGGTCCCTCAGTCTTGTTTTGAAGGCACCACAATCATGGGGAAGACTTCTGACTTAACAGCTGTCCAAAAGACAATCATTGACACCTTGCACAAGGAGGGCAAGACACAAAAGGTGATTGCTAAAGAAGCTGGCTGTTCGCAGAGCTCTGTGTCCAAGCACATTAACAGACAGGCGAAGGGACGGATAAAATGTGGTAGAAAAAAGTGTACAAGCTCTAGGGATAACCGCACCCTGCAGAGAATTGTGACGACAAACCCATTCAAAAATGTGGGGGAGATCCACAAAGAGTGGACTGCAGCTGGAGTCAGCGCTTCAAGAACCACCACGAGGAGACTCATGAAAGACATGGGATTCAGGTGTCGCATTCCGTGTGTCAAGCCACTCTTGAACAAGAAACAGCGCAAGAAGCGTCTCGCCTGGGCCAAGGACAAAAAGGACTGGACTGATGCTGAGTGGTCCAAAGTTATGTTTTCTGATGAAAGCAAGTTCTGCATTTCCTTTGGAAATCAAGGACCCAGAGTCTGGAGGAAGAGCGGAGAAGCACAGAATCCACGTTGCATGAGGTCCAGTGTAAAGTTTCCACCGTCAGTGATGGTGTGGGGTGCCATGTCATCTGCCGGTGTTGGCCCACTCTGTTTCCTGAGGTCCAGGGTCAATGCAGCCGTCTACCAGGAAGTTTTAGAGCACTTCATGCTTCCTGCTGCTGACCAACTTTATGGGGATGCAGACTTCACCTTTCAACAGGACTTGGCACCTGCACACAGTGCCAAAACCACCAGCACCTGGTTCAAGGACCATGGTATCCCTGTCCTTGATTGGCCAGCAAACTCGCCTGACCTTAACCCCATAGAAAATCTATGGGGTATTGTGAAGCGGAGGATGCAATACGCTAGACCCAACAATGCAGAGGAGCTGAAGACGACTATCAGAGCAACCTGGGCTCTCATAACACCTGAGCAGTGCCACAGACTGATCGAGTCCATGCCACGCCGCATTACTGCAGTTATTGAGGCAAAAGGAGCCCCGACTAAGTATTGAGTGCTATACATGCACATTCTTTTCATGTTCATTCTTTTCAGTTGGCCAACATTAGAGAAACAAACATTTTTTCATTGGCCTTTAGAATATTCTAATTTTCTGAGATACCAGATTTGATGTTTTCATTGGTTGTCACCTATAAATATCAAAATTAAACGTAATAAACATCGGAAATACATTGGTCTGTGTGCATTGCATGAATATAATGTACAAGTTTCACGTTTTGAATGGAATTACTGAAATATTTTCAACCTTTTGATGATATTCTAATTTACTGGCCAGCACCTGTACATGTCCTGGCTGAGTGGGCAGGGCAAAACAATCTTTCCATTATAGGGCTTTATTATGGGGTTGTGTTTGGCTGTTTATCAGGACTCCTGGGTCATTGTGAACCCCAACAATGTTCCATATGTTAGAACAGATTCTTATTGTAAACAAAAAGTTTTTCTAGAACCACTTTGATGTTTTTCAGTTTTAATGTCTCATTAGATGAGTTTGATAGGGAAGTGTTGTCATTTGTCAACTAAGTTAATTGGCATGGTTGCCTACCTTTTTCTCAAGACATACGTAGGAGCATCAGGAGCCTTAATATCCTGATCCGATGATTTATTGGGCTTCAACAGTTAATTTATTAGTGATAATGATCACGGATCTCACAACAGCAGATGCAAGCTCCACTGAAACTCAATGGAGCTTGGTAATGGTTAGTTTGGTTTTTAAAACGGGCTTTTTCTTTCTGCTGTTGCATTTATATACACTCCTATTTTGCTCATACAGTTTTCTGTCCTTTTTTTGCAACTTGAAATCAAGCCTAGTGCTTAGCAATGCAAGCATTACGTGATGCTAACAGTTGTTCATGTGAAACTCACCAAGCACTGAGCTGCACATGGCAGAGCACCGTAAAATGAAATTATTCACAGACGTTTTTGATCATTCAGAAGCCCTCTTTCTGATAACAAGATACATTTTGAGGTTGTGGCATTTGTGATGAATTACAGAGATCTCCTGGTGTTTTGATACGCCGCAGCCTCTGGTGTTATGCTGTAGAAAGTCTGAGCCAGGGGCCAACACTCTTGACGCCTGTTTCATCCCTTATCTGTGGTCATAAGGTCTAGATTGTGACTGAAAGAATGAGATCTGGTATGTAAGCTTCTAAACGCTCTCTTTTGTAGAGGGACCGAGTCCAACTACTTGATGAGCTTCATCATCCAGAGGGAGCTCAGAGTAGCTCAATGTGCATCTAGATTACTCCCAGTTGCATCCATCTGGAGGATTTCCAGGCACATCTCACTGAGAGGAGACACGACGGCAGATCCAGAAGTTGCTGGAGGAGTTTTATAACACATCTGACGGGGGGTGGATGCCTTGTGATCTCCCAAGCGGAGCTGGAGGTTGTCACTGGGACAGAGGATGTTTTGGCTTCCCTCCTGGACCTGTTCCTTCGTGACCCAGTTTTGGAAAATAGGTGGATGGATGGATTCCTTGTGCCTTTAAATCTTTTGAAGTGCTTTGAAATTTACTTTTTAGATAAATAAAAGTTTGTAAAACTTTGTATAAAATATAAATTTAGCATAAAAGTAACCAGAGTTTAGTTTTAGACGTGTTTAGACGCCAGGTTTGAAACCGCGTCTGTCAGCAGGCCCGGTTCTGCTGCACATTTCCATCTGTGCCATGCATGATGGAGGCCGAGAGGCCAGCGATCAATTGTGTTTGCCTCGTGTAGCGTGCTCGGCGATTGGAGGGGGTTGTTAACATGAAAGCAGCCTGGGAGACGGAGAGAGGCAGAGGGAGGAGATGGACATTGGAGGCCATTAAACACGTAGGAGTTTAGCTGTTTGTTGTCTTTACTGATTTAGCACCACACATCTGCATTTTGGAAATTATTTGTCTTTTATTCACTTATTTTTGTTGTTGTTTTTTGTGTGTTAGTTCCATTTTCATTCTATTATTTTTCTACTGTTTCCAATGTTCCCGTCACATTTGTCCAGTCTTGTATCTGTGCAGCTGCATTCAGGTTCCCTGTAGAAAAAGGCTTCTTTGTGTATTTAAAAATAAATACGCATGTTTACATGCATCTGTTTGCTCTTTACGGCTTCTGTGCCTGTAATATGTCTGAGCCCATGCTAGTTGAGATTGTGCATCTTAAAGAGCAAGTCACCCCTCACCAGAGTATTACTCCATTCCCACTTCCTGTTTGAAAAATGCACCAAAAGCGGTTGCCTGGCTGACTGAGAGGGCGGTAGGGATGGGGACCGAATTCGGTACTTTTTAAGGTACCGACCGAATTCCATAGTACCGACCGAGCACCGATTCACTTCATTTGAAACGGTGCCTCGTTTCGGTACCCGTCCTTCACAACGAGAACTTGCCTAGACAGCTGCGCATGCGCAAGAGCGTTAAGTCATCGGTCGCTGCGAGCCAGTTGTAAACAGAGCAGCATGGTAGAAAGAACGCACGCTAAAGCTTGGGTCCACTTCACTAAATGTGATGGGTAACTGGGTGATGATGAAACCAGCGACAACGATCTAAGTGAGACATCCTCATCTTAATCTGCTCCGGTAGGTAAATAAAATGTTTAAGATGGCGTTAGCTTGATATGTTAGCTTCCGTTTCACTAATGGTGCGTTCGCTTTCTCCTCGGAACTCCGAATTTCCGACTAGAAGAACATGAATGCGCTCTAAAGTTTGGCTTCACTTTACTAAATGCGACGGGTGATTGGGTGAAGATGAAACCAGTGACAACGATCTAAGTGTGAGGCATCATCGTTTTAATCTGCTCCAGCAGCTAAATAAACGGTTTAAGATAACGTAGCTTGATATGTTAGCTTCCATTGCCACCATTGTTATCAGCTAATGGTGCGTTCGCTTTCTCCTCGGAAATTCTAACTTCCCAGTAGGAAAAATCAAATGAAAAAAGACGGCAAAAGGAATGAAGATACACAGTAAATTTAGTTCACAGTAAAGATGTTTGCTTCAGTTTAATTATCAGCTTATAAAACTACAAGGACGCTGTTAAAATACAAACAGTTGTATGTTATTTATCGTGATATTTATCAAATATGGTTATAAATTGAGAAAAATATATATTTAATTATAAAAGAGAATTAAAATATTAAACACTCAAAAGTATCGAAAATTGGTACCGTTAAGTACCGGTATCGATTCCTAGGTACCGGGAATTAGTACCGGATCGATTCAAATGTCATAGGTACCCATCCCTAGAGGGCGGAGTCACTAACAAATACACACACACAGGGTCACAATGACATTGTGACATCATATGGTACCTGCTATCTTTCTAGGGTACCTCTTAGCCAATAGCGATGTCAGATTTAAAGAGTAAGTCACCCCCTACCAGATTCTTACTCAACTCCCACTTCCTGTTTGAAAAATGCACCAAAAGCTGTTGCCTAGCAGACCGAGAGGGTGGAGCCACTAACAAATACACACACTCACGACATTGTGACATCATAATGTACCTCTTAGCCAATAGCAACGGCAGATTTAAATTCAAATGCAGTGCTGAGTTTTTACCTGACAACGGCACAACACTGACAGTTTTAGGCAGAATATTTAAATTTTAACTAAAATGCACTAAAGTGCAAAACTATTGAGTACACCTGTCTGCAGCACGATTAGACACACATTTATATACTGTAGTTTATCAGAAAAAATAGTTGATTGGGGGGTGACTTGCTCTTTAAACATGTCTTCATGCCGTATACGCACACTCCTTTTACTGAAATTGTTTCTCTGTGTTTTCTTTCAGCAGCGGAACTTGGAGGGGTACGTGGGCTTCGCCAATCTTCCCAACCAGGTTTATCGGAAGTCTGTGAAACGAGGGTTTGAGTTTACGTTAATGGTTGTAGGTAAGTTGGAAACGTCTGAGCCACGCGATGCAAACACTGTTTTTGTGTGTGTATTAAAGCCACACTGGTGCACACCTGCAGGTCTGTCTGTCTCTGTCTGGTCTTGGTTCGTTTCCTTGACTACGTGGGTGATTAGCAACAGCTTGACAAGCATGTTTGGCATCCAGTTCACGCAGATGCTCAGGATGACAAGTTGACAACTTAAAAATCAGTTTCAGCAGTGAGGTGATGCTCTTTGTAGCCTGGATTTAGTAACACTTGTGAAGAATTAAACATTTTCTGAAAGATATGGATCCCCACTGTTAGCCTGAGAAGTTTTCTCTGTTGCCTCTGGATGCATTTTTGTGTTTTGAATCCTTTATTTTGGGATCTGAGCTGCAGGATGTTGGTTCCAGTATGAGCGGTATGGGAATCAAACTGTGGTTAGGTGCGTCTCTGCAGCAGGGAAGTGGACGGCCAGTTGGAGGAACTGTGGGTTTGGCTGTCTGTATTGACATGAGGCCGATTCAGCAGTGTTGTGTTAACATATTGAGCTGTTCTCCATGTGAGTTGTGATTGGGATTTATTAACAAACATGGATTTTATACCTCGAGTTTAGCAGAGCAGTCACATAAAAACTACCTCAGTAGAAAGACTCCTGATTCCTCTGTTCTGTGTTGTCCACCTTCAGTAAAAGTTTACTTGGACATATAAACTATATATTACAGCTGTTAAAGGTGGGGTTGGTGTTCCTGGAAAAAGCCGTTCAAGCAAGCTGCATTTTGAAAAAACACGGGTCAAAGGTCCAACCCTCTTTCCTCAGAAAATTCCTCTAAGCCACGCCTCCAGAATACAGAAGCATGTTGGACATGACAGACACTGACAAACAACCATAAAAAAATTAAAGATATCTTTCTTTTGTGACCAGTTGTTTCACGTTTTACGTGTTCCTATATAAGCAACCCAGCAGGTCGCATCAAGTCACTGAATAGTGTCAGAGTCTTTACAGCAATCCACATACTACGCAAGCATGTAGCGACAGTGGAGAGGAAAACTCCCTTTTACGCCGGGGACACACCGGCCGCGGAAGCACCGCGAAAATGGGACCGCCTTCATTCGGGGCCCTTGTTAAGCTATTCTATAGACCACATGGGTCGCCGAAGCGCAGCGAATCGCCTCGCGCCGGCGCTCCAGCCCGCGCCGTGCAGCGATCATTTCGGCGTTGGCTCTATTTTTTTCGCGAGCCGCTGGTGAATTGCGTCAATTCTGGCAGGAAGTCAAACCTAGACCTAAGAGGCAGGCCGGTAACGTTAACAAAATAAAGCATTTCAAAATAAAAATCCGCAATAGTCAAATGTGTTCGTAATTAGACACTGCAGAAAAACCACACGAACACACACACACACATACACACACATCGAACTTGTGTGCGTGTGTGACCACGTGAAGGGGGGTGTGGTTTTGGGTGTCTTTTCACCGGAGCAAACAGGACAGAGAGGCAGAAAGTCTGAGGCAAGCAGTTAGGATGGATGACTTTAAATCAATTATGGAAGTTGAGAAACACAAGGAGCTGTGCGACCCCCGAAAAACATGATTGTTTACGTACCCATGTCGGAAGAAACTGCTAGGATACAGCTGCAGAATTGGAGCGGGTTCCAAGAGATTCAACTGGCAGAAACAACTCATACCATAGGTTCACACACACACACACACACACACACACACACACACACACACACACACACACACACACACACACACACACATACACACACACACACACACACACACACACACACACGCACACACACACACACACACGTACAAACACTCAAACGTAGAGGAAAAGAGCTGAGAAAAGGCAGAGAGGAAACGGAGGACACCAAGTGTTTAAAAGAAAAATTACAGCTGAGCCGAGGCGCGCCTCGACTGGGGCGTGTCTGAACTGAACTGAGGAGCGGCGAGCAGCGGCCGAATTTCGTGAGCGATTCGCTTCTCGGCGCTTCCACGGCCGGTGTGTCCCCGGCGTTAACGGGAAGAAACCTCCAGAGGATCCTGGCTCAGTATAAGCAGCCATCCTCCACGACTCACTGGGGATGGAGAAGACAGAGCAGACACACACACACACACACACACACACACCGTTTCTATGGTTTAATTGTGATTTCTTGGTAAATATTCTATTTGGTGAGAGATAAACTTTATTGTATTTATCCTAGTGGATCTATAATTAAACGAGTCGTTGGTTGCCATCAGCATGTGAAGAGCATTTCAAGCTAATTTCAAAAGATGCTCCAGAAAATTATCTCCTGTTGCACCTTTAAATAGTCTGAGCTTAAAGCACCACACTGAGTGTGTTTGACTTATTTAAATAGTAAAACAGTTCAAATATTCTGTTAGACATCAGGACTGTTGAGGCGGGTTGTAACTTTAAAGCTTGTGGTGATCCAGGGCAGTTTGGTGAAGGGAGGTGGACGCTGACATAAAGGGACTGAGTTTTCAGCTTCTTGTTTAGTAAACAGCTGCTGTGGAGCAAAAGCATAGTGCTGGCTCTGGTGAGGGCCAGAGACATCTGCAGTCCACAAGGTCCTGTCTGAAGCCCTTTCCCTGGAGCCCCTTTGTTTGTCTAACCAGATAGTTTTTGGCTCCCGGTCCGGTTTAGCCTGATGGATCAAAATTTCACACAAGTTTCTGCTTACTCTGCACGTGGAGCTGGTTTCTCGTGTCCCTTCATGTCTCTGACTCGTCAAGTCAGTTGGTCACTGGCTGTGAGTGAACACCACCAGAAAGCAGGAACCGTTTTCTGCCGGTGGCGTTTTCAGCTGTCTGTCCTTCTCAGTCCTGCCTTTCTCTGAGGGGGAAAAAGCAACTTCCTGTTCCTTTTGTCCAGCTGGCAGTTTGAATAGAAACTCTTGGAAAGATTAGCGATATCCAGCGCCAGCACGGAGATCTGAACGGAGCTGGGTCGGATCAGAGCTGAGAGGGGAAGTGGTGCCGTATAGCAGCTCTCCTGGAACCTCTCAGGAGGAGAGCTCATCAGAAGCTTTGTCGCAGGATCAGCATGGCAAGCCAAGCTGTCATTAATATAAGAATCAAGCTAGAGAGAGATGATAAAAGCAGAACTCCTGCCTAAGAGTTCACGTTTTATCAGCATACTACTGAATTTGGTGTTTTTAATGCCAAGAGTGACAGTTCCTGTCGGTACCAGCGGGTGTGAACGGGCCTGAATGTAACTACCAGCTCAGCCTACCGGACCAGTCTCTGTTTATCTGCCTCACTGATCCACATCTGATTTAAAACTATTTGTCTGTTTGTCCTGCAGCCTGTTGTTGTTGTGGTAGGTCTATAAGTGTGTGTGTGTGTGTGTGTGTGTGTGTGTGTGTGTGTGTGTGTGTGTGTGTGTGTGTGTGTGTGTGTGTGTGTGTGTGTGTGTGTGCGTGTGTGTGTGTGCGTGCGTGCATGTGCAGATAAGATGACCTGACAGGCTTAAGGGTGACCGTCCTGCCTACTGACATTGCAGGATAGAATGAATGAAGGAAGGCTTTGGCCCAGTAAGTCTTTTAGCTTAACCACACACACACGCACACGCACACGCACACACACACGCACGCACGCACACACACACACACACACACACACACACACACACACACACACAGTTACTGCTTTGATTCTTATCTTGTAGGTAAGGAGGATAAATACTCGAATGTAAACGTTGTGTTGCAGCATTTGCAGCACAAAGCCCTGCAGATGCATGTCAGGACCATCAGCTAATGTTTACACACGACGCGTCATTATGAGGAAATGTCTGAGGGCTCTATGATATCATAACTTCTCATGCATAGACGGGGAGTTCTGTCTGTTTCTGGATGAAAACAAACCAGAAAGGTTAAAGCAGCTTCATTGTTATAAATCCATAACCACAACGCCGGTAAATCCAGAGGCATCAACAGGGTTTTCTTTAGGATTCGCATTAGTTGCATCATTTTCCTGCTTCTTTCATGCTTTATCCTCACTGAAAGAGTCACGCAAGTGCAACAAGTAACATTAACTAATCCTGTTTTCCTCTTATGCACTGGCATGGTTTACTGAAACAGCTGGTTCTAGCAACACCTGTGCTTTACCTGCTGTGACAAGTTAAAGCGACGGCTGAAAGCTGAATGTGATTTTCTTAAGTAACTGTTTAATACAGTCCTAATAATGAGAATCGCACACCGTTGATGACCTTTTTTCACACATTTGCTGTATTTGATTTCTGTTCCGTTCTTTCTGACTTAAACGACCAAGTCTATTGTTGCTGAACCCAGAGCCCATCAGAGGGATTGTGTGTCTCGAGAGGCCTGGAATGTCTGTGGCTTTGAAGAGGAGCTGGAATCGGCCACGATCTGCTACACCGGTGTTACTTTCAGGATGCCCCTGTGTGTCCAGTTGTGCTGCTCCTGGTTGTTGTGTTGTTTTCTAACTACATAAACACATAATTGTGAAATAAACAGATTTTTAATGAGATTTTTCTTGATTTCAGGATTTGTACAAGATTATTTTCTGTTATTAGTTTGATTTACTCTTAGTCAGTATGGCAGCCTCCAGATCTACTATGCATGTTAAAATAATGTTGTGTACGTCTGCATGTTCATGCATGCAACCGTAAATCGCCGCAGGCCGATCTCTGCCTCATTTTTCCTCTTTTTTTTTCTTTTCCACGCTCTGGTTTTCTCAGTCCCTATTTTGAGACGCACATGTCTGCTCCGACCCAGCACGTGCCGATTCTGTGTGATTCAGTCCCAGGCTCGGTGGATCGCAGCAGAACCCTCACCCAATCGTTTAAAAGTCAGAGGTGTCCGTTTAAGGCTCCTGTAGCACCGAGGAGGCTGTCAGAGAGGCTTCTGAGTTCAGTTTCAGTTTCTGACAGACAAGCAGATTCTAATCTTTAGTCAAAATGATGGCCTCTGCCTTCTGTTTCGGTTAAGAGTCGTTCAGCCGCAACAACACGGTTATCTTCTCCAACCGCCTGCTGTTCAGCAGCTTCCTTCACATTTGTCTGTCTGGGACTTTTTTCTTATGCTCGTATGATCCCCAGATGCCCCATTTCACACTCCCTGGCCTGGGCCTCACACATGTCTGTTAGCGGTGTGTGTGTGTTTATGTTGTGTGTTAGTAGGCTGTCAGGATGTGAGGGGGGCCAGCTGCTGCCTCTGGGCTGACCAATAGCAGCAAAAACAAAATAAGGAATGTCACGAATCTAATGGAAATCCCAACGGGACCTTTTTTAATTGTTTATTTATTTTTGTCCTAATCGACTTAAAGAGCAAGTCACCCCCTACCAGAGTCTAACTCCACTCCCACTTCATGTTTGAAAAATGCAACAAATGCTGTTGCCTGGCAGACCGAGAGGTCGGAGCCGCTAACGAATACACACACACACAGGCTCACGACAGCATTGTGACATCATAATGTACCAGTTTACATCATAGCATACCTCTTAGCCAATAGCGGTGGCAGATTTAAATTAGAATACAGTGCAGAGTTTTTACCTGACGACGGCACAACACTGCCAGTTTTAAGCAGAATATTTAAATTTTAACTAAGATGCACTGAAGTGCCAAATTATTGACGACACGTGTCTGCAGCACAATTAGACACTCACTTATTTAGTTTATCAGCAAAAAAATTTTTTTATTTGGGGGTGACTTGCTCTTTAACTTCACCGGGATGCTTATTTATGGTATGGCTGTTTTTTTATAGTAATGTAAACTGGTAATAATAAATGGTAAAATGGCCTGTATTTGATATAGCGTCTTCTAGAGTCCTGGAACCCCCCAAGGCGCTTTACAACACAACCGGTCATTCACCCATTCACACACTGGTGGTGATGAGCTGCATCGTAGCCACAGCTGCCCTGGGGCGCGCTGACAGAGGCGAGGCTGCCGAGCACAGGCGCCACCGGTCCCTCCAACCACCACCAGCAGGCAAGGTGGGTTAAGTGTCTTGCCCAAGGACACAACGACAGCGACAGACTGAGCGGGGCTCGAACCTGCAACCTTCCGATTACGGGGCGAGCACTTAGCTCCTGTGCCACCATCGCCCCATAACCCCAATAAATGTAAAGGCTTTTCTTTCAGCGCCATTAATTCTACCATGGCTGAAAAAGAAGGAAACCACGAGGAATATTTTTGTCTTATTTTTTCTGTTTGTTCCAAAAATCTGAATAAATTCAGCAAGAATGTAGATGAAGTCATAAAACAAGCGGCTCTGTGATGATGGAGACGTATAACAATAACGGAGATGAAGCTGGGACGGAGAGGAGAGAAATGGGACGAGTCAGAGAGAGAGTGTGTGTGTGTGTGAACATCAGGGGTGTTGGCCATCCATCACCAACATTCTGGTCATTAATCTATTTTCTGCTCTCCCACTTGTCCTGTGGAACCAATATTTAATTAAAGCTGAATGCGGGAGGCTAATTAGGACAGAGCTGCCCCCAGGGAGTTCAGACTCACCGCTTCTGTCACCCTCCGAGCCTCTCGACCAGAGAAATGAACTACTGAATCATTTCCAGAGCACAGTCCCTCTTTAAGCTCGGTTTATGCTTGATGCATTCATTTTCCGCGCGGTGATGCGGCTCGCGGATGGAACGCGCTTCACAACTCGCAGCGTTTATGGTTCGTGCGGCTCGTCTCTGCGGTGAGCCAATATTCTCCCAAACTGCAGGGGGCAGCATGGAGCTCTACAGCATGCATCCAACACTACACCATAGTAGAAGTAAAAATTACTGTTGTTTACAACATGGCATTTCAGCATTTTTAACAGCGTCCTCGTCTTCTCCGACAGTGCGAGCTATTTCTCTCCAAGAATTATTAACAACATGTTGATCACGGTGATCTCTGAGAGCTGAATCATACAAATGTCTGTATTTACGAACCTCTGCCATACTAGTTCTTGCCGGTCCGCCATGTTTTTCCGCGTCCGTCCGTCTGCTTGGTTAGAAATTTTCCGAGGTGCGCGTTGCGGAAATTCTGGGCCGTGCGGAGGTGCGGTGGAGGGGCGTGGTTGTTAAAAAGACGCAACTTTTCCGCGCGGAGCCGTCAAGCATAAACCAACCATTAGTCTGCCGCCTGCTTGATGAAGTCTGAGATTATTATATCTGGTCTCAAGTTTAGACGGTTTTGGGATGCCAGTGATTTTTTTAATACCGTATTTTGTTTTATTTTTTTTAGCAAAATTGGTCGCCTGGATGACCTTAATTTTGTTGGAAGTGCACCAGGCGCTACTTCACACACACAACCTCTAATGATACTGGGACTAATCATGTATTTTTCTAAAACCAGTATCTCGCTGGGCTGTGACTGACTTAAGAAACAAAGTTGTGAGTGATTGGAGACAAAAGCCTCGCTCTCCTCTACATCCCATCATTTTTCTCTCTGCGGCGTTTGCTGGGAACAGTTTGCTCAGTGTTGAGGAGCAGAGCTCCACACGTCTGTGCTATCTCACCATTTAGCGGCCTGAGCGTGTAAATGTACGTGGTCGACCTCCAGGCCCAAACTCTCCATCACGCGGGTGAGTTGGACATCAGCAAGGCTGCAGGAAACACGGAGAGGTTCATCAATCACACGGTGACAGAATATCATTCATAGGTGAGCAAACACCGTCAGGGCTCCAGCGGAGAGTTCTTCAGGGCTTCGCACCGAGCTGTGGTGATCTGATCACATGTCCAGATGTGAAGTAAAAAGGAGACTGGCAAATTCCTGGAGGAGTTCAAACAAATCTGACCTGCTCATTTAGAAATGAATGAACCCATAAAGAAATACTGAAAAGTCATTTTATCACACGTTTAAGCTTCATTCACATCTCCTGAAGTGTTCCAGAGCTCCTCGGTAGTTTATTATTACGGTATTATTTTCTTTTTTTCTTTTAATATTTCTGGCTAAATTGAAATGCAGATTTTCTAAATATGGCCCGCTAGACATGATGCTGACGCTCAGAAAAGTTCCAGATGAATCTGAAATTATTTGAGCAACATCTGATAATCATTTAGAAACAGGAAAACCTCCAGCTTTTGTCTTTCGAGCTGCTCATAGTTGTGTACACACTTTCCGTCTGCTGACATGCGCCGGTCGTTCTTTCTGCAACAGATTCACACCTTTATATTCGGTCTTTCACTTGGAGGTCAGGTTTGTGCCGAGTTTATTCAGTAAATCCTTCAGTTCTTATGAAGTTTTATTTTCCTGAATGAATAAAAGGTGAAACATCTGTATGGTCCTAAAGGCCACCACAGAAGACACAGCAACGGATCAAAATCGGAGTAAACTGAAGGATCATCACAACGTGTTGGAAGTACATGGAGGGGAAATTTGTAGATTTCATACTTTTAGAAAAGTTAAAAATAGATTAATTAGGGATGCACCGATACGATACCGATACCAATACCAGTATCGGTAAAGGTTAACTGATACCAATGCAGCAGCTTGAAAATGGCTTCACTGTAACTTGTCATTTCTGTTCACCTAATATTTTAGTTTAGTTATGATTTCCATTCATATATTTTACCTTTTATCTTCCTCACAGTCATTTCCTGTTGAAAGCAGAGAAGAAAATAAAATCTGTATTCCAAATCATTGCATTTTTTTTGTGTGGTAGAAGTATCGGTATTGGTAACCGGTATCGGCGAGTACTCAGATCCAAGTATCGGTATCGCATCGTTTTGGAAAAAAGTGGTATCGTTGCATCCCTAAAATTAATAAAAAGTTTAATTTTTCACCAAATGTGTTTTGAGCTTTAGTTTTTCATGCTAAATGTTTGATTTATATGGAAAGGAAAAGGTAAAGGGTGTTAATTCTGGAATTCATCATGAAAGTGGCTTTAAAACTGAACTGAAGACACTCAGATGTACTATTTCATTAAGTTTAGACCTTTAATGGGAACTCTTATCAGTTCCACAGAAGACCACTCTTCTCTAACAGAATATATTTTGAATTTTCATTCGTTTAGAGTTCATTCCATGTGTTTTGGTGCATCTTTCTGGTATTTCTGTAGACCTGTTTTGACCTCATATTTTCTACGGCTGAACTGGTGTAGTGGTCAGTCAGAGGTCGAGCTAGGACAAACGGGCCTCCTCCTTCCATCCTGACGCTCCAGTTCCTTTTCTCGAGACACGAGCCAGATGCTCAGCCATTTATTGCAGCTGTGTGCGTGCGTGTAAGCAGATGCGACG
Organism: Nothobranchius furzeri; assembly: GCF_043380555.1. Taxonomy (NCBI): domain Eukaryota; kingdom Metazoa; phylum Chordata; class Actinopteri; order Cyprinodontiformes; family Nothobranchiidae; genus Nothobranchius; species Nothobranchius furzeri. The sequence goes on from NC_091744.1 coordinate 85,988,487, forward strand.
TGTACGTTTGGATGAACTGTGCCGTTGTAACATAAATGTTTATGGCAGGTTCCTGTAGCTTCTGTGCTGCTGTCATCAGTTAGTGCAGAGAGGGCTGAGATGTTTGGATTGTCCACACAAAGGAGACACTGAGAAGTGTCAGAGGAAGAGTGGATGAATAATGATGCTGAAGCTAGTGAGGAAACATTTTATTTCCTGTATCTGGAGCTTTTTTTTTCTGGCAGATGAGCTCCTGACCTTTTGACTGCACACACAATGAATCTATTTTATTTTCTCTGCTGCAGCCAAGTTGCTCCATGTCTTATGTATCTAAGCTTGTGTGTGCAGTGCACACACACACACACACACACACACACAAGCCCATTTGTTTTCTCTCAAACGCACATTTAAGAGGATGATTGTATGTTCACAGTTGGAGACTGCGTTAAAACTCTGATCTTATTCATTTGTCCCGACTTTTGTTCTTGTCTTCAGGCGAGTCTGGTCTGGGCAAGTCGACGCTCATCAACTCTTTGTTCCTCACTGACCTGTACTCTAAAGACTACCCAGGACCCTCGCAGCGCATCAAGAAGACTGTGCAGGTGAGCTTGCTCAGCGTTTGATTTGTCACCACGCTGACTTAAGGCTGAGTCATGCTTCTCCGTCTGCGTCAGTGCAGAGACACGCAACTCCACCGCCCTTGCGGGCCTGCTGGAGAGTCGAGCTCGCTTTTCTAAACATTCGCAAGCTTGTGATTGGTCAGGGCACCGCTGTCGTCTACACCGTCGCCATTGTGCCCTCAAAAACATAAAGACAGTCGAGGATAACTAGCGGCAGACACGGAGAAGCTTGATGAAAAAAACTCTAAAAATATGAACGTTTAATTCCCCCGTGACTGGAGGAGTGAAAAGATACGCCGCAAGCATTTTATTTGTGGACGGAAATGACAGGAAACGTGGGTTTGGAGGTGGCGAGCGCATGAAGAGGTGGAGGAGGATGATAGATGAATGTGTCCGTGTTAAAAAGTCTCTTCTATACAAAAAACACAATATAAACACACGATCTTGGACCGATACATGACAGGGTACCACAGAACAGCGCTACGCCCTCTGCTGTCCTGGCAGGGAATTGCTTTGCAACACTCCCCAGGAGACGGAGGAGTATGAGGGCTAAACGCTTCCGTCAATCTGTGCGTGTCTCCCTTGCGGAGCTGACGGAGAAGCATGAATCAGGCTCTCTCTTGCAGATGTTTTGCAGATGGGGGTTTGTTATTTAAATCTCTGTTGACTTCCCCCTGCTAGGGTCGTCATCGCCTTAATGTTCTGATGAATCTCAGTAGTTTGGGCACATTATCAAGAGCGTCTGATTCACCTTTTCCTTTGGTGAAATATAGGGATGTGTATTGGTGAAATTCTGGCGATACAATACGTATTACGATACAGGGGATACGATACAATTATCACGATAAATTGCGATACATTCAGTCAGACGATTTTGGCGATTTTTTAGACTAAATTTATTATAGAAAAATTCAATAAACAGTCCAAACTGATACTTAACATGTTTAACCATAACAGAGGGATTTACATTTCAATGGTGGAAACAAAACCCATTACACACTGCTGCCAACTAGTGGTCGGTGTTTGAATTGCACCACAATAAAAGAAAATACACAAATGTTTCCATGTAAATTCTTCCAAAAATTAGATACACGACTTTTGAATATCGATACATTTTTGCAAGAAAAAATATCACGATATATTGCGATATCGATATTTTCGATACACCGCTTTTTTATATCGATATAATATCCCTGGGGAAAATGTCACGATATATTGCGATATCGATATTTTCGATACACAGCTTTTTTTATATCGATATAATATCCCTGGGGAAAATGTCACGATATATTGCGATATCGATATTTTCGATACACAGCTTTTTTATATCGATATAATATCCCTGGGGAAAATGTCACGATATATTGCGATATCAATATTTTCGATACACAGCTTTTTTTTATATCAATATAATATCCCTGGGGGAAATGTCACGATATATTGCGATATCGATATTTTCGATACACAGCTTTTTTTATATCGATATAATATCCCTGGGGAAAATGTCACGATATATTGCGATATCAATATTTTCGATACACAGCTTTTTTTTATATCGATATAATATCCTTGTGGAAAATGTCACGATATATTGCCATAATCGACATTTTCTTACATCCCTAGTGAAATATAGTTTTCTGCATGGCTTTGATGCTGATTTCTCCCACAGCGTGAAATCCAGTTCCAATAACAAATGCAGGTATCGGGTGAAAAATGTGTTTGAATAGATTAGTTTGGTGTCACTTTTATACCGAATGAAGCTCTGGTTGTACTTTTACACGATGTTTTTCTGTTTTTAAACTGCGTGTGACACTAATTTGGAGTTGACGGTCTTTGTATGGTATTGATGAATTCCACCAAACCAACTGTCCAAACAGCCGCTGCTGTCGGTGAACTAAAACGAGTCAAATGCAACTCGACCATTCCTATGAGCACAAGCTGAAGAGATGTTGGGCTCGTTTACACTTAAAGGATTTCTGGGTAATTTCACCAGATGATCACAGCTGCCTGTCTACCTGTCTCCATTCCAACGTGTTCTGGGCCATTTCAGGGACCGACCTGGAATGCAACCAACCAATCTTTGCAGAAGATAAAGTGTCTTCCACTGTAAATTATAAAGGATAAGAGATTTAGCAGAGATGGTGATGTGATTGTTTCTGAAGTTTGGCTCAAACTGCCTGGTTTTTAAGTGCAGGGGGGAAACAAACCAATCGCATGCAACCCTCATCAAAAGAATGCATTAGCACGTCCAAGTCAGACATTTGAGCTGCCAAGTTTTTATGCATGTATCAGTGCTGCATTGTGTGTGAATAGAAATGATTAATGACAGGTTTTTAAACGCCTCCTGCACAGATCCAAGTCTTTATTTTTTTGTTTTGCTTTGTTTTCACAACTGGATGCATCAAATGTGAAGGATTTTTTAATTAACTTTTGATGCTCCTGCATTTCACCAATTGGTTCTCAAAATTACCATAAACCTAAAAATTAAATAGGAAAACGATCAGCAAGTACTTCAGCGTCCTGCATTCCTCTTCTCTGACTCAAACAAAGGACTTGGCCAAGGATGTGTGGGTCCTGCCATGCATCGTCTAAAGATAACATAATGTGAAGAGTCAGATTTGAAGGGTGAAAAGGTCAAAGACCAGATGACTTTCATGTTTCTCACAACCTTGTCTTCAAAGGACAGTGGAAACTGAACGTGATGCGGGTCATGAAGCTGATTTAACGGAGGATCGGCCAGTTAAAACTCAGGAGTTCTGTTTGCTTTTCGTGTTTTTCACCAAAGTTGTTTTGCTTAAAATTTAAGAGGAAAACATCAGACATATTTTTTATTGTGCCATCAGGCAGCATTGAACTTGAAAAGTTTCAGAAAAGAAGCCAGAACTCCACGGAGAAGGAAAATGGCCCTGTGATAAAGAGAGAGGGCGAGGATGGAGGGACATGGCCACCGCATTTGGATGTGTCCTTTTATGGTTATGACAAACCGAGGAGGAGGAAGGCTGCATCTGGAGGAGAGGAAGAGAAGCAGCTTGTTAAAGGGAAGAAAGGAATGGGGGAAATGAAGGAATTTGAAGTGAAACTACCCTGAAGTGGATGAGAACAATGGAACCTGGAGGAAATAGGAGAGGTGGGAGAAGAGACAAAGAAGTAATGTGGTGGGGGAGGGAAAAGATGGAGAGGAGTAAAACTAGAGCCTGGGTGAAGCCTCGAGGAGACGTGGGTTAGTAAGGGGTGACAAAGAGCTCACACAGAAAACGGGATTGGGTGGGAGTCCCCGTGTGTCCCCCGGAGGTCTGAGAGGGTCAGTAGCAGGGCACGAATGATCCATGAAACACAAAACCCAGCTACCAAGTCTGCTTCAGGAATGGAAAACTCTACTGTTCAAGAAACATACTCGTGCACTTTTTCTTTATTTTTTAAAAGATATGATCCAGTTTTTCTCATCTGATCTGGCATTCCTCTGATTGGCTCGGTGAGGAAACTCAACTACATTTTTTAGCACGTTAGTTCAAATTATTCATTCATTTCCTCATTTGGTCCATTTCTTTCAGCGGCGCTGATTCCCAAGTTTTCATTTCGTACTTAAATTTTCAGAGTTTAGATGTGGAGTAGGACGTGGTTTTCCTGCCGTTCGAGCGAGTTACTTTTGGAAAATGCATAGGTACCACCCCCTTTCTCCAGGCTCCACCCCCACCCTAATACACTCCAGAATACAGGAGCACACAGTGCATGTTCGGGAGGGTTACGTTTTGTGCTTTTGGCCTGTTGTTTGCAACTTTTCTGCTGTAATTACTAATGTTACTCATCAATGAAACCGTTAACAATTCAGCATGCTAGCTAATGTAGAGTGGTGTTTTTAGGGTGGAACGTGAGACAGTTTTTAGCTTTCTTGGTTTTTTTTATTTTTTTTAAAGCATCAGCTCTGTGCCGCCAACAATCTGGGAAAACCCCATAAACAACAGGTAAAACTTCCAGAACCACACCCCTTACTACTGGCTACACACACACACACACGCACACGCACACACACACACACACACACACACACACACACACACACACACACACGCACACACACACACACACACACACACGCACACACACACACACGTTGCCAAGGCAGCAAACTGAACTCTTCCAGCTGACAGAGGATAGGCTGTGTTCACAGACAACAGGTCCGTGTCCTAAAGAGGGGCAGGGGCGCCTCCAGAAAATGTTGATGGGGTGGCCAGACGTGGCCAGAGAAATCTTTGGGGGGGCTCACCAAACTGGTCCTTGTGGTAACCCTGGGAGAGTTTAGCCTGTGGCGATGTGCTGCATTGCTCCTTTATTTGTTTTTATGTGTTTAAAAACAGTACGTATCAAATACATTTAACTTAAATTTTACAAACACAAACATTTCAGAAAAAGAAATTTCAGTTATTTAAAATGTTATTTCAATTTTAATTTTAAAATGTTTTTTTTTGTTGTTGTTGTTGTTTAATTCACCTGTTGCTGTGTTCCCAAAAAGCTACGGAGATAAAAAACTTTTTAAACTGTGTGCAGCAGAAACGTGTATTTTTTATTCTGATTATTTCTTTACTCATTAATTGTATTTTTATTTTTTTACAATTATGTCTTGAATAAATAAGGGGGGGTAGGAGGGCAGTTGGATGGATGAATCAGAATCCACTCGTCAAGAACAAGGATGTTCACAATGATAGGATGAGGTTTTTCCAGGGTTGTATGTGATTGTATGTGAAGAGCATTTCAAGCAAAATGGCAAAAATGCTCCAGAAACACCTGTTGCCCACCTTGCTTGTTTGTCGTTGTACTGCTTTTGCTAAATGAATAATTAGAGAGGGTTAATAATAAAATGGGTATTTTTGCTCTTCTGAAATGCAGCAACCTAGCGATCAAATCAAAGCATGAGAACAGTCCTGAATGCATTTATTTTAGGCCTCCAGCTCCCGACACACACCATGAGCACAGCGTGGGCAAGCAGGAGTTGGTGTTTGCAGGCGTGTTGGAAATAGGTTCTGTGGTCTGAGGCTGACCAGCTCAGAGTATTTATATTTTAGAACAATCACCCGTGTTTTGTCGTTGGCTCGCATTCCCCTCGCAGATCTGATTTCTTTTTAAATGATGGTGTAGGGACCGGAGGGACATTTTTGAGGTTTTCTCCCAATCTGTTTCTCTTCACAGAAACGTTGGAAATGGCGTGTTTGGTTTTGAGACGACTGACATTTCACGCACAAACGCTTTCTACACAAACACACTTTCAGGCGCACATGCCGGGTGCTCGGCGGAGCTCAGGAGCTTTAAGCGGCCGCGGTGTGTGATTGACACACAGTTATAAAGTCTGACAGTTTGTCTCAAGGCTTGTGGAAACTTAAGAATGTTTGTGTTCGAGTTAAAGGGTCAAAGTTCGGGTTTAAAGGGTCATCCTAAAATAACTAGATGGTCTTGTGAAAGAATGCGACAAAGCAAGGGAACTGAGGCGGCGCTTCAGGAAACGATGGATTTGTGAGGCTGGAAAACAGAAAAGTTTGGCTCGCTTCATAACTTCGTAACATAAAAAATAAACAGTAAAGTTTTTCTTTTAACCGTTGTTAAACGGTTCTGTCTAGTCAATCAAAATGGGTTCTGTTTATTAAAACGTAGTAAATATGATTTACAAGCAATAAAAATACCTTCAGAGCTCCGTCGTTGCTCACCTGTTAAGAGAAGATTTCACATAAAGATAAACGACTCCCTAGAAGCAAAGCGTCTTCTGGCTGCAGAAAAGCGGACCAAAAAAGCTCTTTCTCTGGATGTTTCAGCGGGCTGGAGTGTGAGATAGCAGCTGTCTCCTTTTTCCCCTCAAAGTAAAAATAAAGAAGAAGCTGAAAACCCCGCCGGACGCGTGTGAGGGCAGCAGTTATTATCCTGGAGCCTTGACCATGACGGGCTGCTTTTGTTTTTACTCCTAATATGTGTGCTTGTGTTATTCTCACCAGATGTGTCTTCACCATTTTAGAAATCTTTACAGTAAACGAGCATCATGCCACCACACACACACACACACACACACACCTCCAGCTGTGAGAATGCAGATCCTAAAGCTCCTGCTGTGAAGCTCGTGTAAACAGCAGCTGGAGAAAAAAGGTCCAGATCCGATTTTTGACAATTCTCCTGAAAGTCTTTTAGGCCTGTTTTTGATAGAGCGTACAGGAACTCTGTGATTTATGAACTTCTTTGTGAAATCTGAATGAGAAACACGCTGCTGGCCAAAGTTCAAGATCTCACTTTTCATATTCTGACTCCTGATTTGTTCACTTTGGCCTCATTCACTCATTTTTTCACTAAATCTACTGGGTTCTCTTGTAGGAGTTGGTCAGAGGAGTGGAGGGGGGACAGGATTACTCATTATTATTCATAATATGCAAACATCTTGCCTCTGATTGGCTAAAAGCAACTCAACTCTTTTGCTGCTTCTTTTTGCTCCTCAGCATGTTGATGTTTTATCTCCAGTAGTAACAGAAGCCTGAACGTGATCCACCATGTTGCGGAGTTGCTAATGCTAATGGCTAGCTTCTACTAGCTGAGACGCACTCTGCTCTCTCCTTGTTGGCGGTCACAAACCAAAGTGGGCGGGGCACTTTCAGACGCGATCGTTTTCCCGTCTATGCAATTTCGGCAGCGACAGGTTTGAAGAACCTTTTCTCGTTCGGCGTGCGTGTGGAACTCCGAGTGATCGATCATATTTCAGAAAGAATGACTCATGTCTCAGCGAATAAGATCTTTAAACTGCAGCAACAGCCCAGTTGATCTTATCGAGGAAACCGTGTTTGTCCATTCTGGACCTACACATCGTAGCTGCATGTGGACACGAGTCTGACTCGTTCCACACACAGGCAGCTGCGTGGGTGCTGGATGATGATGATGCGTCATCCGTACCCCGAGTGGGAGCCACGCAGGCAGGCCAGTGTGTGGAGGCAGATTCACGCTGCTGAACAGTTTCTTTTTGAAGGTGTAAAGTGATGACGGGCAGCAATCACACGTGTGAGCGGCTTCTATGTTTGTGTGTTCCAGGTCGAGCAGTCCAAAGTGTTGATCAAAGAAGGCGGGGTCCAGCTGACGCTCACCATTGTGGACACCCCAGGCTTTGGAGATGCAGTGGACAACAGTAACTGGTGAGGGGTCCGGGCTTACTCGTGTAACAAGCCATCCCATGTTCTCCATGATCCAGTCATTCCTGATTTATATTTTCATCTTCTCAGTTGGCAGCCTGTTATAAATTACATCGACAGTAAGTGCGAGGACTTCCTGAATGCCGAGTCCAGGGTGAACCGAAGGTCCATGCCAGACAACAGAGTTCACTGCTGCCTGTATTTCATCGCCCCGTCTGGACACGGGTAGGTTCAGCGTGAAAGCAGCAAAGCAGTGATGCAAGCTGAGCCGAGTGAAACGATGGAAAAGAAAAAAAGAGTCATTTCGTATGGAACTGGTGTCTGTTTGGATAAAACTGAGCAGAAAGGGAGAAGGGGGCATAAACGATGAGGCAGTCGGCCACCGTTTGACCCACAAAGGTTACATAACCCAGTTCTGCACATGCTCAGTAGAGATATGCCCTCCATCCCTGCAGCAGCCAATCAGAGTGAAGATTCATGGAGGCAGACAAACGTCGCCTTCTTTCATCTTTCAGCTTCTCAGATGGTGTGTGTGTGTGTGTGTGTGTGCGTGTGCGTGTGCGTGCGCGTGCGTGTGTGTGTGTGTGTGTGTGTGTGTGTGTGTGTAGATTTGCATAACTACAAATCCATTTATCTAGTCAGGCATGATGGATGGATTTAAACTCTCCTCTGATTCTTAATAAATCTGCAAGCCTGAGTCTTGTGCAAAGCCTTTAAGTCGTGGTTAAATGTGTCTCTGAGCTGTGGTGCAACTTTTACATAAAGGAAACGGGATCAAAGTCAGTGTTTTTGTCTCAAGTGGACAGCAGGTAGCAGGGTATCCGCGGGTCCTTAATAAGTCTTAAAAAGTCTTAAATTTGCTTTTCCAAATGTAAGGCCTTAAAAATCCTTAAAAATGACAAATAATCCATAAATACAGTTTCCAAAGGTCTTAAATTACCAAAGACCCAATAAACAAGATTATTTTATTTCAATTTTCATGAATTTCTAGTTAGTGTTCAGCATTTTTTGTGTATGATGTTGGCGTAAGCGGAACCATACACATTCAGTTGGTTGTGAAAGGGGGCTATTTTAGATGAGCACATTAGCTGGTTAAGCTAGTGGGAGATTGCGCCATGGGGACGTGCAAGTTTAATGGTAACTGGATGGCTAATCCCACATTCGCAATAGCTGGAAATTATAGTTTAAATTTAACTTTTAAAAGTAGCTTAAATTTGGTCAAATTGGCCTTAAAAAGGTCTTAAAAAGTCTTAAATTTGGCTTCCTTAAACCTGCAGATACCCTGAGGTAGATGACGCTCTTAAAGTCTGATTAAATGTTAGGTTTTTTAGTAGGGATGTGTATTTTTGAAATTCTGGCGATACGATACATATCACGATACAGGGGAGACGATACGATATATCACGATACATTCAGTCAGATGTTACAAGCAATTTTTTTACTGAATTTATTGTAAGAATGTTCAATAAACAGTCCAAACTGATACGTGACATGTTTAACATGAGGTATCTGAACCATGATGGAGGGATTTACATTTCAGTGGTGGAAACAAAGCCCGCTGCACACTGCTGCCAACTAGCGGGTGGCGATTGAATTGCACAAAATGAAAAGAAAATACACAAAAGTTTGCATGTAAATTATTTCAGGAATTAGATACACGGCTTTTGAAAATCGATCTAATAATCGCAGGAAAAATATCACAATATATTGCCATATCGATATTTTCTTACATCCCTATTTTTTAGCGATCCCAACACGGCGTCAACGTTAGCACAGCACAATAAACGCTGCTGCTTTAGAAACCATCAGAAACGTCCCCACCGTGCCCTGCTGTTCTTCTGTCCCAGTCAGACGTTCAGAGGTGCTGACAGGACAATAAATAACCCGTCTCTTCTGGTACATATTTGGTTTTTACTGTCACTCCACAGGACGTCTCCATAGTCGCTGTTTCCAAGCAGATGCCTCCCCTTTTAGCTGCTAGTTGGTGTTTTGAATCTGCTGCCTGCAGAAGTCCCCTACATGTGGCAGTAAAAGTTAAACACCTATAAATTTAGTGTTAGAAGAAACCTGCACGCTCATGTTTCCCAGCTTTCACTTTGTGTGATGTTTGTTCCCAAGAATTCCTAAAAAATTCCAGCAGTGAGCCCAGTTTTCTCTGGTTGGAGCAATTTAATAGAGGTTTCTTTAATCGCTGTTTGTGTGTAAACGCTAATGTATGAGCTTGAAATCAGAAATTCTTAAACGGTCACTTTTCTGTCGTCTCTTCCATCCAACAGATTTATCCGGAGCTCGTCTGACTCCGTCTCTCTAGCAGCAACGGGCTAACTGTCTGGGCTTTTTTTTTCCAGTGCTGCACAGAACATCTGAACAGTTATTTCATCGGCCTATTTATGAGTTTCCGCCTTCCCGTGACAACTAACCCACTTCCACAGACTCGCACACAACGTTCAATGTTCACACGAATAAAACGGCATAAATATGGTCTCAGCTGTGTTCTGTGTGTTATTTTTTACATAACTGCCTCTTCAATGTGGCTCATACTTGCCTTCCTACACTCAGCCCTCAAAGTTCAACGCTTCGCCGCAGCAGAACAGAATTTGACTTTCAGAGTTGGCGACCCCTGATGACCTGTTCAGTTTGTGTTCTGTGTTGTGATCAAACGTGGACCCGTAGCCCTCTGCTGGCGGCCCGCTGAACTGCAGCTTTGTGGCAAAATGAGCTCCAAACGAGCTCGGTGAGATTCTTTTCTTGTGAGTTCCTCCCCATTACGAGTCACTGTGCCTGTCGCCAGAGTTGACAGATGCTGATGGCCACATGTGTGGCTTGGCTTCTGTTTGACCCTGGATGTTTGACATGAGATGCTGAACCTACCACGCAGGCAGATTCTTACTAAGCAACTTATAGGGACATTATGGAAGTTTGACAGCCAAAACATGTATAGAAATAATAAAAGTCTTCTTCATACATTCTCCTGCAATGCCCTGGTCCTGTAGAATGAGCCCTGGCATTTTTACTGTGATTGCCTGTTTTTCTGTAAAATGACAGAAAAAGAGAGATGCTCGGGTCGAGCAGGCTGCTTCATGCGCGTTCACGCTCAGGCATCGCCCGTAGCATTTGCTATCCGTAGCTTTAGCAGCAGAGAGAGAGGCAGTGCCACTTTGTCGCTGTTCCTAACGCCTAGTGACAAAGCTAGCTACATTTCTGAGGACCCTTAGCTACTTTCTGTAGAACTTTCTTCTAGATATTTCCTGCTAATTAGCAACAAAATAGCCATTTTCACTCCGAACCGTTCTTTGGTTTGACGTTGTTTCAGCTGTCATCAAGGATATAAATGTTACAGATAATACAGTAAGATGCCCAAATTTTTATTTGAGACTCGCCGAACGGCATTGAATTCACAGATAAAAAAGATGTGGGTTCAACTTTTATTTTGGAACAATTTTTCAAGCAAGGGAAGGGAATGATCTGAGCATGCAGGAGGACTGACCCATCATAAACCTTTGTCGGCTGTGCTGAAGAGAAAGATACAGAACCACATTATTTAATTAATTAGCTGCATGTTCTCCTGTCCTCTGTCCGCCGGGCCACACACACACACACACACACACACACACGGGACTGTCTCAGCTGTTATTTTCGTTAAGGAGTGTGCACGTACAGCATGTGCGCCTCGTGCACGGCCTACTATTGAAGCTGCCGTTACGCTTTTGGCCTGAGGGGGCGATCGCGAGCATAAAAATTCAAAAGTCCGTAAAGTCCCTTTAAGGAATTAGTCATTTGTGGACAAATACAATGTAGGATAAATCTATTTCTCTTTATTTTATGCTTCTACTAATTTAAGCTTATTTGTTTTATCTTGTTTTGGGGTGATGGATAACTCAACCTTTTCACAGACAAACATTAGATGTTGTGTTTTCTTCTCCTGGTTGTTAGATGAATCATTTCTGTTGATTTTGGTTTCATTTCTGTCTTATAATGAATTCATCGCCTGTTTGTCTTTCAGCCTAAAGCCGCTGGATATCGAGTTCATGAAGAGACTCCACGACAAGGTCAACGTCATCCCTCTCATTGCAAAGGCCGACACTCTGACCCCTGAGGAGTGCCAGCTGTTTAAAAAACAGGTGTGTGCATGCATGCAGCTGCAGATTTGCATAACTCCAGATCCATTTACTCGACCATAATGGATTGCATAAATTGTCTTTTGACTCTTAATAAACCTAAATGCATTGATTTCATCAAAAGTTTAATTAAATTACATTTAAAATCTGACAAAGCCTAAAAGTCCCTCAGAAATGTAGAATTATTTGAAAACCACTGATGATGAAGGATGAGCGTAAATGTGGTATTGGTGCCGTTGCAGCAGTTTCTAAGTGTTTGTGGTTTAATACGTTTACAGCCCATCTCTGCTGCAGAACCAATCGCCGACCTCAGTAGCTGTAGTTGTTTTCAGAAGACGATATTTCCCGTGCAGCATTAGCTCTACACAAAATAAACTGTTAAACAGCACATTTGCATTCAGTCTGTTAAAGAGCAAGTCACCCCCTACCAGAGTATTACTCCACTCACACTTCCTGTTTGAAAAATGCAACAAATGCTGTTGCCTAGCAGACCGAGAGGGCGGAGCTGCTAACAAATACACACACACACACACACACAGGGTGTTTCTCAATGTCAAGGAACCTTGCCTTGATGTCTTGGCCCCGCCCCGGTTGCCTAGGAGATACGTCATCGGGAGCCGCCAAGACGTGTTCCAATGTTCATGTTCTACCGAGGCGTGTGTTCTCCGTTTGTTAGCCGTTTAGCTAGCTGAGCAAGGACACACTGCAGGTGTCTTGTAGCCTAGCCTTGGTCAAAAATTACCCAGAATACACCGCAGTGTTTTCAAAAGGATGGCGGATCAGAAGCCGGCAGCTACTTCAGGGACAATTTTCAAGTTTAAAAGTAAGTCAGCTAATTTAAAATGTTTTTTTTTTAGATCCAAAGAAGTTATCTATGGTTGGTTAGTTGCTTAGTAGTTGCAGCTTCGGTGGCTAGCGGGTAGTAACTCGCTTATATTTTTAATTTAATAGACATACACACAATTATATATTTATATTAAAACTAATACGTATAAAATATAACGTTATCTCCCGTGTCACATGACGTTACATGACTGCCGTGGAAGCCGCGGTCACGTGGTGCAAGTCTGTTCCATTTAACCGTTTTCTTTGACCAAGGAAGGACAGTGTCCTCGTAAGCAAGGCACCTTGACATTGAGAAACACCCACAGGCTCACAACGACATTGTGACATCATATGGTACCAGCTAACGTTCTAGGTTACCTCTTAGCCAATAGCGATGGCAGATTTAAATTCAGATGCAGTGCAGTTTTTACCTGACAACGGCACAACACTGACAGTTTTAGGCAGAAGATTTAAATTTGAACTAAAACGCACTAAAGTGCAAAACTATTGACTTCACGTGTCTGCAGCACGATTAGACACGCATTTATATAGTTTATCAGAAAAAAGGTAGATTTGGGGGTGACTTGCTCTTTAAGTAACAGTACAGGATCTCTGTTTTGCTCCTAATGCAGTTTAGATTTTCTTATAGTTGCTCTGCATATTAGGCAGGATACTCGATTTGTTCTGTGAGTTTTTGCATCGAGAGAAAATCTGTTAATGAGACTTTTGGTCTGCGGTTAGTTGCATCCACAGCTAGATGGCGATGTTGGTCTGTTTGGGTTAAACTCCTGGTGTCAAGCTTTTGCTATTTTGTCAAATGTAAGATGGTTAATGTGAACCACAAAGATCATCTGAAGTGGTCCAACAAACGGGTTCATTTCATTCAGATCGGACTTTTCTTTACTCGGACTTAAAACTCATAAAACCGTCTTCAAGGTGGGGCCGAACGTTAAGCTGCAGGTCTTTAGTTTGTGTGCAATTATGCTGATTGTTTTCACTCTTCTAGATAATGAAAGAGATACAAGAACACAAAATAAAAATTTATGAGTTCCCTGACACCGAGGATGATGAGGACAACAAGCTCATCCGAAAGGTTAAGGTGAGGGATCGGTGGTAAATATGTTTTTGTGGGTTTTTACGGCGTTGATGTTTGAGAAAATGTTTTAGCTGCTCAAAAATACTAATACTAAAAATGCTACTTTCCTAAGGAAAAGATGCCTCTTGCTGTGGTTGGCAGCAACGTGGTTGTTGAGGTGAATGGCAAGAAGGTCAGAGGTCGTCAGTACCCTTGGGGCGTGGCAGAAGGTAGGTTCACTCTGATCCACCATGAACGAGGAGAGAGGAGAAGGTTTGAGGTGCAGCCGTGAATATTTTCAGCTGTTTTGCTTTGGATGAGTGAAGCATGCTGGTCCCTAAAGGACGGGGAAGGGTGCATGTTTCCACCGCGACCCCCGTGTTCGTGCAGTGTGTTTCTCACTGGGTAATGCAATGACTTGTCAAAATGTTAACGCCTGTATTTCAAGTAAATACAAATTTATAAATCCAATTTTTAAAAGGTGTTTCTGCAGCAGAAAGGAAAATCCAGCATTGCATGTAAGTAACAGGAAAAAAGCACTTAAGGGTGCTTCCAGAGGTGGAAAGTAACAAATTACATTTACTCACGTTACTGTAATTGAGTAGCTTTTTTGTATATTTATACTTTTTAAGTCATTTTTAAAATCTGTACTTTTACTTGAGTACGTTTTTAAAAAAAGAATTGTAATTCGCTACATTTTAAATCATTTATAATAATAATAATAATAATAATAATAGCCTTTATTGTCATTGTACAGGATACAACGAAATTGGAGTGCCACTCCCTTGGTGCACAATACAATAATACTTCTAAGTATAAAGGTCCCCTAAAACAAAACAATAGTAAGTAATATATGCCGAATAGCACACTATATACAGAATAGCAGCTACCATATCATGTGAAAAAAATGGCATTAGAATAGCAGCATAATAGTTGACGGTGACCTTGACAGTCGCTAAGCAGTTTTAATTGTTTTTATGCTTATTCACTATAGAGATCGCCCTGGGAAAAAAGCTATCCCTGAATCTGTTTGACCTGGTTTTATGTGACCTGTACCGTCGACCTGATGGTAATTTCTGTTACTGAATAAAAGTACATTATAGGCATAGTAAATTAAAAATACTGCGTGTAGCAGCGTTCGAACAGGAAGAGACACCTGCATGAGCGCCGCGACTAAACCGGGGGGGGGGACGGACGGACGGACGGACGACATTTTAGATAAAGAGGACAAACGGCCATTTTTACCGCAGTTTTGCTCAAAAACATCAGTCCAGTCCCTGTGTTCCACTCGCTGTTTACCTCCTCTCTCCCTCCTCTCCTGTGGGTTGGAACCCGCAGCTTCGCGCACCGGTGTGACGTCATCAGAATTCTGCTCGGTTCGGTAACCAGACTCGGTTCCGTGTTTCTCTACCGCTCCACACGAAAGCGGCTAAATAACGTTTAGCGCTCATAACAAGCGGATTCTCAGTGCTCTGCTCATAAAACAGAAGACCTGCAGGCCTCTGTGAGTTAAAACATCCTGATGCTGTTCAGGTGTAAACATTGTGCTCCATCCCTGTTTGAACTCAGAAGATGCTTCTTGATGCCACAGATATGTGATGATTTAGCTTGTTTCTTTATTTTACTCCAGAATAAGAGATTAAATTATTACTAAAGCAGTTCAGTGTAGTTCAATTAGTCATTCACATGATTCTAACATGCTGCAGTGTGTGTGTGTGTGTGTGTGTGTGTGTGTGTGTGTGTGTGTGCGTGCGTGCGTGCGTGCGTGCGTGCGTGCGTGCGTGCTTGTTTGTTTGTGTGCGCGCACACATGAGCGAATTGTGATCTGGCGTTGTGATTTTGCACTACTTAGATGTAGCCATCCTTACGTTGACAAAAATGTAACTAAGTAACTTTTACTTTGAGTACATTTTATTTACGATACTTTTTACTTTTACTTGAGTAAAAATTTAGGCAAGTACTTTTACTTGTACTTGAGTAAAAAAATTATCAAAGTATTTGTACTCGTACTTAAGTGGGAAATTTTAGCACTCTTTCTGCCTCTGGGTGCTTCCAGGTTTAGCTAGAACAGGTGGTCAGTAACATTTCTAATCCAAAGAGCTGTTTTCTCCTCCGTTCACTGGAATAAAACCCGTTTAGAGCTGCTGTTATGGAACCGTTTCAAGTGAACATCCACGGATGAGGAGTAGGGCCAGCTTGTGTATGATGTGTTTTAAGGGATGTTGACAATTGGGGAAAATTATGTAAAAGTATGTCAAAAGATTACAGGTGTAGCGTCCGTCGGTGGTGGAAGTTCAAAGCAATTATTCCATAAAAACATGCATGTTTTTATTAACTCAGTGTGCAACAGCATGCATTAGTAGTTGTTGTTTTAGGGTCTGTAGTGAAAGGTCTCAAGACCCACTTGTGGTTCCAGAGCCGCAGGTTGCAGACCTCTGGAATCACTTCCTGTGCTGACATTAAACCAAAACGGCTCTCCGATCTCCTTAATGCAGGGTATCCGCGGGTCCTTAAAAAGTCTTAAATTAGCTTTTCCAAATGTAAGGCCTTAAAAATCCTTTAAAATGACAAATAATCCTCAAATCCAGGTTCCAAAGGTGTTAAATTACCAAAGACCCAATAAACAAGATTCTTTTATTTCTATAAAATTTTCGTGAATTTCTAGTTGGTGTTCAGCATTTTTTGTGTACGATGTTGCCGTAAGCGGAGCCGTACACCTTCAGTTGGTTGTGAAGGGGGGCTATTTTTAGATGAGCACATTAGCTGGTTAAGCTAGTGGGAGTTTGCGCCATGGGGAAGTGCAAGTTTAATGGTAACTGGATGGCTAATCCCACGATTGCGAATTGGTTAGCACCGGTTCCAGCCAATAGCTGGAAATTATAGCTTAAATTTAATTTTAAAAATTGCTTAAATTTGGTCAAAGTGGCCTTAAAAAAGGTCTTAAAAAGTCTTAAATTTGACTCCCTTAAACCTGCAGATACCCTGTTAGTGGTTACGAATCCTCACAAACACCAGCTGACTGACAGGTCCATGTTGAATTTTGACAAGTAAAAGGTTATCTGGTCTCTGTTGTTTCCCACCCTGCTTCCCTTTGCTCACACACACACACACACACACACACACACACACACACCCTTTGTGAAGTTGGTCTCGATCCTGATGGGGATTCTGGAAAAGGAGGACTTGGAGTCCGGTGATGATCAGACTGTCACATTTTCACCGTCAGCAACAATAAACTCTTCTTGTTCCTTTCATGTTTAATTTGTTGGGAAGGTAGAAAACTGGACTCGTCCTTAAAGAAATAACGGGAGGTACAGTTTGTTGCCTTGTGGTTGACCGTTTATCAGTCTTTCATTGTTTCATTCTTTCTTGTCTCTTTTCTTTTCCCCCTTGTTTCTTCGTCTGTTCTGTTCCATGACTGACAGAGGGCATTTTTGGTAAACGAAATCATCTTTTGCTTGATTTCTCATCGTTTTACCCTCACACCTCTCGCCTGGAATAAAAACCCACCTCCCGCTCCTCCTGTCAGGATCTTAACCTCTCTCCTCCTCCTCTTCCACTTTTCTGTTGCTTTGCTGTTTCATCATTAGGCTGATGGTCAAACCAATGCTCTTATCAGGCCTGGGCTTTAGACTGAAAGTCTCCTAAACTCTTAAAAGTTTCAGGACCACTAATCACGTTCCCAGATCTCCCTGGGAATCTTCCCAGCTTTTTCAGGTCACCTGACAAGAGTCAGTCTAAATTAGATCACTCTGAGTGAAATGCAGTGGTTACAGATTGGAGACGTTGTCCCAGGTCTGATGCTGTTGACGGTCATGGAGAGAACGTAAAGGCTGTTTGGTGCTGAAGCTGCACCTGCATCAGAACCATCACTCTAACTCTGCGGTTCCCTTCTTTGTTCCGGGGGCATCAAACCCACCATCACAGCATTACGGCTCTTCACCTCGCAGCTCAGATTCTTACAATGTGAGTGGAGCTGAGTGTTGTTGGGGGGGGGGCTGCAACAAACAATTATTTGGATAATCGATGAATCGGATGGGGTCTCGACACGATTAATCGATTAATTGGATTACATGGGGACATTTTTTTTAACTACTAGGGAAACGTTTTTTTCTCTCCTTTCTTCACTTTATTAAACACAACATTATTAGAAAACAGTTCAATAGCAGAAAAACAACATGCCATCACCTAAATTGTCTTATAAGGTGTATAGACAGAGACCCTAAGCTACACCTATCTGTGACCTAAAATGCTTGGTCCAAGTTAAACAGCTTAAAGAGCAAGAGTTGGAAGAGTTGCGCAACACAACGAATCGATGCCGCAATTCGTTGCCAACGCTTTTAGTAATCGATTTTCATCAAATTTATCGATTCGTTGTTGCAGCCCTGGGGGGGGGGGGGGGGGGTGAAGGTGGCGCCTTGTTGTATGACCGGATCAAAGACTGGAGTCTGACATGCTAATGCTTTGCTTTAGGTTCATGTATAGTTACTGGTAAATTTGTGTTTTTCAGATGAAGCATGGAACGGCTTATTTAAAGGTCTCGTTCACTCGTTTTTAAACACATTTGCTGTGGTCTCTAGTTTCCCTGGCAAGCCATCTTATATATGTGAATTTATAGTCTAGCCACGACCATTGACGGCTCTCAGTCGTGGGGTGGGATCTACGGTTGTCTTTCAAACAAGCCGTCGCCATCTTTGTCTTTTAGGTGACGTCCTGCCCACTAACGGAGTGCTGTGATTGGCCCAACAAACCAATAGAGCAGTGTGATCAGACCGCTACAGATCTGTTGCATCTTAATTTCATTCAGTCGCACTAACATCCAGCCCACCTGACTGATGGAGCACGGTGATTTGCCCACCAAACCAGTAGAGCGCTGAGACTGGACCACTGCGGATGTCAGTCAGTGGGGCGGTCTGCCACACTATTCTGGAAGAAGACGAAAATAAACGTGATTGGCCAGCCACAGTATGGTCCGGGGTTGCGGAGGTTCTAATGGAGCATTGCTAGATCAGCATGAAAAGAAGATTATTTTGCGTCAGCAAATGACGGCTTAGATTCTAGGCTTGAAATGAACAGTGTCGTTTTCTGTGAAGAAAAGGCTCTGATGCTCCGGTTTCAGGAAGTTGAAGTTAGTCCGAGGAGTGAGAGGCAGAAAACGGCAGGAACAAAAAATCTTACTTCTTAATATTCATGATATGCAAACATCTCATCTCTGATTGGCTAACAGAAACGCAACTCTTCTGCTGCCTCCATTCACTCCTCCTTGGGTAGTAAATGCAATGTTGATGTTTTATCTCCTCAAGTAACACAAGCTCAGACGGGTTCCACCATGTTGTGGGGTTGCTAATGGTTAGCTCTACTAGCCGAGACCCGCTCTGCTCTCTCCTGTTCTTGGGCGGTCCCAAGCCAAGGTGGGTGTGGTCATTAATGCTAATATTCCCTGTCGTGGTGAAGAAGGAGCTGAGCCAGAAAGCAAGGCTCTCGATTTACCTGTCGATCTGCCGCTCAGTCCCCACCTACGGTCATGAGCTTTGGGTAATGACCGAAAGAACGAGATCGCGGATAAAAGCGACCAAAATGAGTTTTCTTCGTGGGGTGGCCGGGCTCAGCCTTAGGGATAGGGCGAGGAGCTCAGACATTCGGGAAAAACTCGGAATAGAGCCGCAGCTCCTCCATATCAAGAGGAGTCAGTTGAGGTGGTTTGGGCATCTTGTTAGGATGCCTCCTGGACGCCTCCCCAGGGAAGTGTTTCAGGCATGTCCTGCCGGCTGGAGGCCCCCTGGTCGACCTAGGAACGCCTTGGGGTCCTGCAGGAGGAGCTGGTGGAGGTGGCCGAGGAGAGGACGGTCTGTAACTCCCTAGTTGGGGTGCTGCCCCCTGCGACCCGACCCGAATAGGCGGTAGAAGACGAGATTCCCTGTGATGTTAATGTATAGAAGGTGAAGGTGAATAGAAGAAAGTGTTCATGTTCAGCGTGCGTGTAGAACTCAGTGATCAGTCGTATTTCAGAAGGAACAAGCACCACACGGTTCCCCTGTGAACGAGACCTTTAAGGTACCATGCAGCTTGGGTCATAAATATCCACTCATTCCTTCAGATTTTAATGTTAAACGTTTAAAAAACATCCAGCACAAACAGTTCTGCATGGTTCATATAAACAGCTGAGTGCACTCTTCTTCACTAAACATCATCACAGCCTAAATTAACCATCGGGAAGTAAAACCACTCAAAACACCTGATTTCCTGCAACGAGTTCCTGACTCTTAACTGTATTGTAAACAAGCTTGGGGGTCTGTTAGTGGGAATCAGGTGTTTTCTGTCCTTTAATAGTTAAACTTCTCAGTTACAACATGTATCTTAGTTGTTGTTGTTTTTTTCCTGTGACCCTTGACCCCCCATAGCTCGTCTGGCCTTACTGAAGCTTGCTCGCCCTGACGCTCATGCACAGATCCTCCTTTTATCGCTCCCATCCAACCCCCCCGACCTAACATGAGCTTTCACACGTGCAGGTTATGGTGTTGATCCGGGCCAAATCTGGGCCGAGTCTGAGCCGTAACAAACCCAGCTGCTCCAGACCCAGATTTAGCCCCCCCCCCCACCCCACCCCTACCCGCTGGACACAGACTGTAACTCAAATGCCGTACCCCTCCCCTCCGTCAGAGCTCCCTCCTCTAGAAGAGACAGGAGGTCAGTGGCTGGTTTTGGAGGCCAGGGGCCGGGATCGCTTAAGTTTCATCAATGGTAAGGAGTCCTCATCCACTGCACTGGTGGAGACGGCCGGCTGAAGGCGGTTGGGAGCTGATCAGTGAGCAGCAACAGGAGGCTTGGAGATCCACCACAGACAACCTGAGCAGATTCGTTTTCCAGAATCCCATCTGACCTCTTAACCCTGTCCTCGTTGTCCCAGTGAGAACTCACAACCATTTAACCCAACCTCCAGAGCAGTTTGATGTTTGACCCAGAATGCTGTTTGTTCTGTGTAGCATCTGTGGGTCCAGTAGTGATGGGCTGTGATCAGACGGGGGGGGTTCAGAAACACAAAACTCGTGGTTCTCGTGAGTCCGATTCTACTCATTTAAAGTAACTGTGTGTAGTTTTGATCGTTAATTCCTGGAAATATCCATCAAAATGTTGTTGACAATGAATGAAATGATGCCCGGCTGTTGAAAAACATTGGCGGCTTCTTAACATATGACCGCAGAAATCTGGCCAAAAATACATGGGAGCGGGTCTAAGTTCAGTTAAGTTCAAGTGTATTTATATATCGCCAAATCACAACAAGAGTCGTCTCAAGGACCTTCACACAGTAAACATTTCAGTACAGGTCAGTTCAATAAAGCCGGGCGTACACTGTGCGACTTTTTCACCTTTTTGAGACGATTTTCCAGTCGTGCGAGAATCCACGACATCGGGGCGAGTTTTGCGCCGAGCGGTCGTGTAGTGTACAGGGGGTTACGAGAGGCGATTAACACCACGTGACCAGCTACCGATCAGCAATCGTGAGCTCGCACGGACTTCTGGCGTGTTTAATATTTCGCTCGTCCCTCGTGAGGATATCGCACTGTTGAAGCGGCGCTGCGAGCAGCTGCGACCCAAAATGTATCAGAACCGCTCACGGCGCATGCGCAGTCCTGCATCAACGCCGCTCCCCGCTATTTCCCTAATTAACACACGCTGTTCGTTTTAATTTCTACACGTTTAAAGATTGTCAAGAAAGCGTGTTTGTCGTGTTCATGTCAAATTAAACTGATCACAAAACTCAGATTTACTTTCTTTATTTCATTTTCCTCATCCAACCCCCACAAATCCCTGTGTGTCCTCCTGCAGCACTCCCGAAGGACAACAGGCAAATCACGTGTTGAGTAAAAACTGCTATTTTTAGCATATTTTTAGGGCCGACGTGTTGCTACCAGACGTACAGCGTGAGCAGTCAGGTCGCATCCGAGGACTGGGTCGTACAGTGTGAGCACGTGACTCGTGAGATCTGCTCTGCGAGGAAGTCGTACAGTTTGAGCTGAAGCTGAGTGCTACGAGTGAAAAAGTGGCACAGTGTCCGCCCGGCTTAAGCCAGTCAGTAAAAAGTTTCCTGTATAAGGAACCCTGCAGGTTGCATCGAGTCACTGACTAGTGTCTTTATAGCAATTCTCATACTAAGCAAGCATGTAGCGACAGTGAAGTCTCTGGGCGACGCCATTTTAGGCGTCATGTTTCCTTCTACGGGAGCCCTTCAGGACAAAATGCATTTACTAATCTGTAACAATGATTACAGAACTTTCACCACCCATAAACATTGTTTTACACGTGCACTCATTGCCACTGACGAAAGGGAGTTTTATGTTGTTGTTATTTTTGCTGAAGTTTGCACTTCCCAGGGCTTTTTGACCCTAATGGGCATCCGTTGGTTAGGTCTTGCTCCAACACAAATATAAACGTTAAATGACCCGCACTTGTAAAGCAGAGTAAGGACTCCAAAGCGCTTTACAGTGTATCATTCATCCATTCACACACACACACACACACATTCACAGCAGGCAAGGTGGATTAAGTGTCTTGCCCAAGGACACAACAGTGGAGTTCTCTGTCCGGAGCCGGGATCGAACCTGCAACCTTCCGATTACTGGACAACCCACTCAACCTGTTGTGCTACTGCTGCCCCTGCAGCTTGCTTGCTACAATTTAGGTATATACTGCCCCCTATTGGCAGGAAAAATACACACTGTCACTTTAAACTGACTTCCATATAAAATGCATTCTAATACACCTTTAAAGTCAGATTGTGAGACTTTTAGTCCAATTCACCAGAAAAGCAGCAAAAGTCTGAAGCTCAGAATCACAAAGAAAATGTCAGAGTGACGCCGGTTTGTCTGATCACGACCTGAAATCTCTTCCTTCTGTTTTCTGACACAGCAGCTGATCTCAAACCTCACCTGTTCTTTTGCTTATGAAACACCTGAAGTGAGCCCCTCCCTGTATTGTTGATGAATGAATGAATGTTACATGTTTAAACACACGAGTAGTGTTGATGTTTTTCGTGTAGTTAACTCAAGCCACAGTCCGTAAATAACATGAGTGTTGCTCTCACCCTGCTGACATTACTGCAGTGATTTCTGCCTCAAAGTAAAGATCGTTTTTAATGTTTGCTTCTCATTGGCTCTTTTTCTTCCTTTTCCTGTGTTTCAGTGGAAAACGGGGAACACTGCGACTTCACGGTGCTGCGCAACATGTTGATCCGGTAAAAAAAACTAGCATTCAGTGTTTAACACCTTAAAGGGGCATTATGGAAGTTTGACAGCCAAAACACGTATAGAAATAATAAATGTCTTCTTCATACATTCTCCTGCAATGCCCTGGTCCTGTTGGATGAGCCCTGGCATTTTTACTGTGATTTCCTGTTTTTCTGTAAAATCACAGAAAAAGAGAGATGCTCGGGTCGAGCAGGCTGCTTCATGCGCGTTCACGCTCAGGCATCGCCCGTAGCATTTGCTATCCGTAGCTTTAGCAGCAGAGAGAGAGGCAGTGCCACTTTGTCGCTGTTCCTAACGCCTAGTGACAAAGCTAGCTACATTTCTGAGGACCCTTAGCTACTTTCTGTACAACTTTCTTCTAGATATTTCCTGCTAATTAGCAACAAAATAGACATTTTCACTCCGAACCGTTCTTTGGTTTGACGTTGTTTCAGCTGTCATCAAGGATATAAATGTTACAGATACAAAAGACGTCACTGGTGATTTAGCTCACCTAGTAAGACGTCTGACTCTCATGCAGAGGACCTGGGTTTGATTCTGGATGTGAAGATAGTTTATTTAGAGTTTCTTTTTTACATTAATGATTTATTCTTTTACAGTAAGATGTCCAAATTTTTATTTGAGACTCGCCGAACGGCATTGAATTCACAGATAAAAAAAGATGTGGGTTCAACTTTCATTTTGGAACAATTTTTAAAGCAAGGGAAGGGAATGATCTGAGCATGCAGGAGGACTGACCCATCATAAACCTTTGTCGGCTGTGCTGAAGAGAAAGCTACAGAACCACATTATTTAATTAATTAGCTGCGTGTTCTCCTGTCCTCTGTCCTCCGAGCCACACACACACACACACAGACACACACACACGGGACTGTCTCAGCTGTTATTTTCATTAAGGAGTGTGCACGTACAGCATGCGCGCCTCGTGCACGAGCCTACTATTGAAGCTGCCGTTTTGGCCTGAGGGGGCGATCACGAGCATAAAAATTCAAAAGTCCGTAAAGTCCCTTTAAAGTTCAATGGATTTATCAGCCTTGATGCTAAATTGTTCTGTGTTCCGTAGCTTTTAGAACAATTTTCTGTTTTTGTAAGACTTTCTTTCTCGTCGCCTTCAATAGAACCCACATGCAGGATCTCAAGGACGTCACCAACAACGTCCATTATGAGAATTACCGCAGTAAGAAACTAGCAGCTGTCACCTGTAACGGAGTGGACACCTCAAAGACCAAGGGACAGCTCACAAAGTAGGACTTGGAGATCAGAATCAAGCTTTTTATTTAAAAAACTGTTTATTCAGCCAGTTTAAAACATCTGAGTTCCAGATCAGTTCCTTTAGGCTGAAAATCTAAGCCCCGCCTCCTTTCTGTGACCTACAGGAGTCCTCTGGCTCAGATGGAGGAGGAGCGCAGGGAGCATGTGATGAAGATGAAGAAGATGGAGGCAGAGATGGAGCAGGTGTTTGAGATGAAGGTGAAAGAGAAGAAGCAGAAGCTGAAGGATTCAGAGGCGGAGGTAAATCTTAACTCAGATGCAGGTGAAACCAGAGTTTACCCACAAGGCAGGTTGGGTGACTTAAAAAACTTCCACTTTGGCTTTTTTGTCTTCATGATCCAAAAATTCTGTTTGTGTTCTTATTTTTATTGTTTTTAAAGTCTCGCTGTAAAACAACTCATGAATCCACACAGACATTCATCTGTTTGCATATTTGGAACATTCACTTTGATTTAGTTTTTGTTTTTATCCAAAAGCTTGAAAGACGCCACGAACAAATGAAGAAAAACTTGGAGGCGCAGTACAAGGAGCTGGAGGAGAAAAGACGAGTGTTTGAGGAGGAGAAGGTCAACTGGGAGGCTCAGCAAAGAATCCTGGAGCAGCAGAAACTCGACGCCTCCAAGTCCGTAACACTCACTCACACACACACACACACACACACACTCACACACACACACACACACACACACACACTCACACTCACACACACACACACACACACACACTACTGCAGCTTTGTATCGTTTACTTTTTATTAGAGATGTCCCGATCAGGTTTTTTTGCCTCCGAGTTCGAGTCATTTGATTTTGAGAATGTGCCGATACCGAGTCCCGATCCGATTCTTTTGATACATAAAAAAAGGAAGAAACAGTTCCAGAATGTTCCTTATTTTTTCATTTAATTACGTTTTATTTTAATTTTTAACAACAGATCACTTCTGTGAGGTGGCGTGAACAACCAAGTAATAAATAACATAAATTCTTCACTTTTGGACTTTATTGCAAATATAAAAAGTCTAATATAAAAACAGATAGCCCTTCAACTTAAAATACCTGGCAGGGGTCTATTTTGCCTCGGCCCCCAAAATGCTTAGATACGCCCCTGGGCATGGGAGGAGTTTAGAAGATGATCTGAAATGTATCAACTATATAAATACTACATGCTGATAGGTTATTGCTTCATACAAGTACACACGTGTAGTTGGATCAATCTACCTACATTTTATTTTGTTAAGAACTTTGTTTTGTTTTCTTGGTTTTTATTTTCCTGTCTTCCTGTCCCGTCTGTCTCTGATCTTCCTGTCCCGTCTGTCTCTGATCTTCCTGTCCCGTCTGTCTCTGATCTTCCTGTCCCGTCTGTCTCTGACCTTCCTGTCCCGTCTGTCTCTAACCTTCCTGTCCTGTCTGTCTCTGACCTTCCTGTCCCGTCTGTCTCTGATCTTCCTGTCCTGTCTGTCTCTGATCTTCCTGTCCCGTCTGTCTCTGACCTTCCTGTCCCGTCTGTCTCTGACCTTCCTGTCCCGTCTGTCTCTAACCTTCCTGTCCTGTCTGTCTCTGACCTTCCTGTCCCGTCTGTCTCTGATCTTCCTGTCCCGTCTGTCTCTAACCTTCCTGTCCTGTCTGTCTCTGATCTTCCTGTCCCGTCTGTCTCTGACCTTCCTGTCCCGTCTGTCTCTAACCTTCCTGTCCTGTCTGTCTCTGATCTTCCTGTCCCGTCTGTCTCTGACCTTCCTGTCCCGTCTGTCTCTGACCTTCCTGTCCCGTCTGTCTCTAACCTTCCTGTCCTGTCTGTCTCTGACCTTCCTGTCCCGTCTGTCTCTGATCTTCCTGTCCCGTCTGTCTCTAACCTTCCTGTCCTGTCTGTCTCTGATCTTCCTGTCCCGTCTGTCTCTGACCTTCCTGTCCCGTCTGTCTCTGACCTTCCTGTCCCGTCTGTCTCTGATCTTCCTGTCCTGTCTGTCTCTGATCTTCCTGTCCCGTCTGTCTCTGATCTTCCTGTCCTGTCTGTCTCTGATCTTCCTGTCCCGTCTGTCTCTGATCTTCCTGTCCCGTCTGTCTCTGATCTTCCTGTCCCGTCTGTCTCTGATCTTCCTGTCCCGTCTGTCTCTAACCTTCCTGTCCTGTCTGTCTCTGATCTTCCTGTCCCGTCTGTCTCTAACCTTCCTGTCCTGTCTGTCTCTGATCTTCCTGTCCCGTCTGTCTCTAACCTTCCTGTCCCGTCTGTCTCTGATCTTCCTGTCCCGTCTGTCTCTAACCTTCCTGTCCTGTCTGTCTCTGATCTTCCTGTCCCGTCTGTCTCTAACCTTCCTGTCCCGTCTGTCTCTGATCTTCCTGTCCCGTCTGTCTCTGATCTTCCTGTCCTGTCTGTCTCTGATCTTCCTGTCCTGTCTGTCTCTGATCTTCCTGTCCTGTCTGTCTCTGATCTTCCTGTCCCGTCTGTCTTTGACCTTCCTGTCCTGTCTGTCTCTGATCTTCCTGTCCCATCTGTCTCTAACCTTCCTGTCCTGTCTGTCTCTGATCTTCCTGTCCCGTCTGTCTCTAACCTTCCTGTCCTGTCTGTCTCTGATCTTCCTGTCCCGTCTGTCTCTGACCTTCCTGTCCTGTCTGTCTCTAACCTTCCTGTCCTGTCTGTCTCTGATCTTCCTGTCCCGTCTGTCTCTGATCTTCCTGTCCCGTCTGTCTCTGATCTTCCTGTCCTGTCTGTCTCTGATCTTCCTGTCCCGTCTGTCTCTAACCTTCCTGTCCTGTTTGTCTCTGACCTTCCTGTCCCATCTGTCTCTAACCTTCCTGTCCTGTCTGTCTCTGATCTTCCTGTCCCGTCTGTCTCTGATCTTCCTGTCCCGTCTGTCTCTGATCTTCCTGTCCTGTCTGTCTCTGATCTTCCTGTCCCGTCTGTCTCTGATCTTCCTGTCCCGTCTGTCTCTGATCTTCCTGTCCTGTCTGTCTCTGACCTTCCTGTCCCATCTGTCTCTAACCTTCCTGTCCTGTCTGTCTCTGATCTTCCTGTCCCGTCTGTCTCTGATCTTCCTGTCCCGTCTGTCTCTGATCTTCCTGTCCTGTCTGTCTCTGATCTTCCTGTCCCGTCTGTCTCTAACCTTCCTGTCCTGTTTGTCTCTGACCTTCCTGTCCCATCTGTCTCTAACCTTCCTGTCCCATCTGTCTCTGATCTTCCTGTCCTGTCTGTCTCTGATCTTCCTGTCCCGTCTGTCTCTGACCTTCCTGTCCTGTCTGTCTCTAACCTTCCTGTCCTGTCTGTCTCTGATCTTCCTGTCCCGTCTGTCTCTGACCTTCCTGTCCTGTCTGTCTCTAACCTTCCTGTCCTGTCTGTCTCTGATCTTCCTGTCCCGTCTGTCTCTAACCTTCCTGTCCTGTCTGTCTCTGATCTTCCTGTCCCGTCTGTCTCTGATCTTCCTGTCCCGTCTGTCTCTGATCTTCCTGTCCTGTCTGTCTCTGATCTTCCTGTCCTGTCTGTCTCTGATCTTCCTGTCCTGTCTGTCTCTGATCTTCCTGTCCCGTCTGTCTCTGACCTTCCTGTCCCGTCTGTCTCTGATCTTCCTGTCCCGTCTGTCTCTAACCTTCCTGTCCTGTTTGTCTCTGACCTTCCTGTCCTGTCTGTCTCTGATCTTCCTGTCCCGTCTGTCTCTGACCTTCCTGTCCCGTCTGTCTCTGATCTTCCTGTCCCATCTGTCTCTAACCTTCCTGTCCCGTCTGTCTCTAACCTTCCTGTCCTGTCTGTCTCTGATCTTCCTGTCCCATCTGTCTCTGACCTTCCTGTCCTGTCTGTCTCTAACCTTCCTGTCCCGTCTGTCTCTGATCTTCCTGTCCCGTCTGTCTCTAACCTTCCTGTCCTGTCTGTCTCTGATCTTCCTGTCCCGTCTGTCTCTGATCTTCCTGTCCCGTCTGTCTCTGATCTTCCTGTCCCGTCTGTCTCTGATCTTCCTGTCCTGTCTGTCTCTGACCTTCCTGTCCTGTCTGTCTCTAACCTTCCTGTCCTGTCTGTCTCTGATCTTCCTGTCCCGTCTGTCTCTGACCTTCCTGTCCTGTCTGTCTCTAACCTTCCTGTCCTGTCTGTCTCTGATCTTCCTGTCCCGTCTGTCTCTAACCTTCCTGTCCTGTCTGTCTCTGATCTTCCTGTCCCGTCTGTCTCTGATCTTCCTGTCCCGTCTGTCTCTGATCTTCCTGTCCTGTCTGTCTCTGATCTTCCTGTCCTGTCTGTCTCTGATCTTCCTGTCCTGTCTGTCTCTGATCTTCCTGTCCCGTCTGTCTCTGACCTTCCTGTCCCGTCTGTCTCTGATCTTCCTGTCCCGTCTGTCTCTAACCTTCCTGTCCTGTTTGTCTCTGACCTTCCTGTCCCATCTGTCTCTAACCTTCCTGTCCCGTCTGTCTCTAACCTTCCTGTCCTGTCTGTCTCTGATCTTCCTGTCCCATCTGTCTCTGACCTTCCTGTCCTGTCTGTCTCTAACCTTCCTGTCCTGTCTGTCTCTGATCTTCCTGTCCCGTCTGTCTCTAACCTTCCTGTCCTGTCTGTCTCTGATCTTCCTGTCCCGTCTGTCTCTGATCTTCCTGTCCCGTCTGTCTCTGATCTTCCTGTCCCGTCTGTCTCTGATCTTCCTGTCCTGTCTGTCTCTAACCTTCCTGTCCTGTCTGTCTCTGATCTTCCTGTCCTGTCTGTCTCTGATCTTCCTGTCCCGTCTGTCTCTGATCTTCCTGTCCCGTCTGTCTCTAACCTTCCTGTCCCGTCTGTCTCTGATCTTCCTGTCCCGTCTGTCTCTGATCTTCCTGTCCTGTCTGTCTCTGATCTTCCTGTCCTGTCTGTCTCTGATCTTCCTGTCCCATCTGTCTCTAACCTTCCTGTCCTGTCTGTCTCTGATCTTCCTGTCCCGTCTGTCTCTAACCTTCCTGTCCCGTCTGTCTCTGACCTTCCTGTCCCGTCTGTCTCTGACCTTCCTGTCCCGTCTGTCTCTGATCTTCCTGTCCCGTCTGTCTCTGATCTTCCTGTCCCGTCTGTCTCTAACCTTCCTGTCCCGTCTGTCTCTGATCTTCCTGTCCTGTCTGTCTCTGATCTTCCTGTCCTGTCTGTCTCTGATCTTCCTGTCCCGTCTGTCTCTGACCTTCCTGTCCCGTCTGTCTCTGATCTTCCTGTCCTGTCTGTCTCTGATCTTCCTGTCCCGTCTGTCTCTGATCTTCCTGTCCCGTCTGTCTCTGATCTTCCTGTCCCGTCTGTCTCTGATCTTCCTGTCCCGTCTGTCTCTGATCTTCCTGTCCCGTCTGTCTCTGATCTTCCTGTCCCGTCTGTCTCTGATCTTCCTGTCCCGTCTGTCTCTGATCTTCCTGTCCCATCTGTCTCTGATCTTCCTGTCCCGTCTGTCTCTGATCTTCCTGTCCCATCTGTCTCTGATCTTCCTGTCCCGTCTGTCTCTGATCTTCCTGTCCCGTCTGTCTCTAACCTTCCTGTCCCGTCTGTCTCTGATCTTCCTGTCCCGTCTGTCTCTGATCTTCCTGTCCCGTCTGTCTCTGATCTTCCTGTCCTGTCTGTCTCTGACCTTCCTGTCCTGTCTGTCTCTGATCTTCCTGTCCCGTCTGTCTCTGATCTTCCTGTCCCGTCTGTCTCTGATCTTCCTGTCCCGTCTGTCTCTGACCTTCCTGTCCTGTCTGTCTCTGACCTTCCTGTCCCATCTGTCTCTGACCTTCCTGTCCCGTCTGTCTCTGACCTTCCTGTCCTGTCTGTCTCTGACCTTCCTGTCCCATCTGTCTCTGATCTTCCTGTCATGTCTGTCTCTGACCTTCCTGTCCCGTCTGTCTCTGATCTTCCTGTCCTGTCTGTCTCTGATCTTCCTGTCCCGTCTGTCTCTGATCTTCCTGTCCCGTCTGTCTCTGACCTTCCTGTCCCGTCTGTCTCTGATCTTCCTGTCCTGTCTGTCTCTGATCTTCCTGTCCCGTCTGTCTCTGACCTTCCTGTCCCATCTGTCTCTGATCTTCCTGTCCCGTCTGTCTCTGACCTTCCTGTCCCGTCTGTCTCTGATCTTCCTGTCCCGTCTGTCTCTGATCTTCCTGTCCTGTCTGTCTCTGATCTTCCTGCATCTCCCAGTCCTCCAGAAAAACTCCTGCCTGCTTCCTTCTTTTTCACCTCACAAGTAACTTTTTAACCAGCAGATCAAATTGATCTATTGACCGCAAAAAAAGCGGAGTGTGCGCTGCGCCAGTGACGGGCGCTGCAGCGCGAGTGCGTCCACACGTCGTGCTCAAACACAGACAGAACTTACCAGAGAGAAAATGAACCGACACGAACGACTGTGTGTTAATTATATATTTTTTGGTGACGCCACTTAGAAACTTGGAACATGTGACTGTGGCCGTGTGCAGAACGCAGCTGGAGTTGATGAATAATCAGCGGTCTGCCTGCTGCTCTGCTCTAAAGAATCCCCGCTACGCTGAGTCCATGTAAATAATATAATAAAGGTAGAAACTGGATCTCTGTGCTCCTTCTGGGTGTGTAAGTTAAGGGCATCAGGGGAGCCCGACAACCTGTAAGGAGAACCAAGTTGCTCTCCTGTAATTTGAACCCAGCATCCGAGTCCGGATCGGGGCTTGGATCGGGAAGTAAAGCCCGAGTCCCGATCGAGTCTGAAACCACGTGATCGGGGCCGATTTCAGATCATGTGATCGGATCGGGACATCCCTAGTTTTTATATTAAATTTGTTATTGATTACTGAGGATTAAGTAAGAAATCTTAAGTTTGATTGGTTAAGTGACTTAAATAAACGTTTTGATCAAATATGGCATCCTAACAGTCTGGCTTTTCCTGACAGGACGATGGAGAAGAACAAGAAGAAAGGGAAAATCTTTTAAACTGAGTGGAAATTTTCCTATTTCAGTTCCACACAAACCTCCTTTTCACATCTGAAGTTGCGTGGGCCTGCGAGCGCTCACCCGCTCTCACACACACCCACTCTCACACACCCACTCTCACACACACCCACTCTCACACACACCCGCTCTCACACACACCCACACACACACACACACACACACACACGGAGTCAAAAACAGACTCGTCTCTCTGCCGGGTATGATGCAGAGCTCTTTGTTTCGGTGGGGAATGCATGTGTTTGTGATATTCTATTTTCCTATATTTCCTGACAAAGAGGTGAAACTGTGTTCCTCTGAGCCAGCAGGACCCTTCAGAGCAGCTTCCGCGCATGCAGCCGTCCACAGAGCTGCAGATGCATCAGCTGATTCTTTATAGTTAAGGATTTATTTGGTGTGAAGACACTAAAAGACTTGGAGGGCTCCTGGAGTGCGGCTGCGGGATTCTAGACCCGGTCAGCAGAGCTGCAGACAGAACTTTAAATCATGTCCGTAAATAAAAATAAAAATAAAAAAACAACAATCTGAATTTTTAGTTTTCTGTGACGAACTCGCCATGTCAAATATTTTAATATGCATAATATTTCTCCTCTCTTTAAAAATGTATTTAGAGTTTGTCGCATTAAAAAGGGGTATTTTTAACATTTTATCTGTTTGATAAAGATATTTTTAAACCATAATAAGTCTTGAAATCTGTGTTGAAATTTATGGTAAACTTATAGTTTCATTTTTTCATCAACAACCACGCGTTTAAATATCTGGTGTCTGCTCTGATTTTTTATTATTTTAGTGTTGCGGCTCGTTTTTACAAAACAAGCCGAGACGAAGTCATGAGAGTCGGGCCCGGCCGGGTCTTTAGGTGGGATCTGTTGGAGGGGGAAGCTGTGGGCTTTTTATTATTATTATTTTAACCTCATAAGAATTTCTTAACCATTCAGAGGAATTAAAGGACTAATTCAGAGTTTCAGGAACCATCGGTTCAACCGTAATCAGCTGTTTTAAATCGTGATACTTGTGGTGAGTATTGTCATCAACCTAAACCCTGGCGTCCAAAAACAAACGTTAAAAATTCATCAAATTCTTAAAAATATGATTTGTGGAGCATTTTCTCCAATTTAACCCAAGTGTTTCCTTTTATTTTACAGTTTTATTTCAAAAACAGACTTCCCTCTGTTTATTTTTCAGAAATAACGCTTTCCTCGAGTGGGAATGTTTATTTTCATATAATAGTAATGATAATTTGTAGTTAAATCCTGAAATGAATCCACCTTTAGGTGAGTCGTTTTCCGTGAGCTTGTTGTCTCATAATAAACAAAAGATCAGCGTTAAACCGTGCGGATCCAGTTATAATCATGTGTACATACAGCTATGGTCTTGTTCTGTTTTTATATATAATTTGTTCTTTTTTTTATGTTTTTATGTCAGATACTCAAAAAGACTCCATAAAAACTTGCATTTATGCATAAATGACACGACCGCTTCTCAGGACCGCTCCATCAGTTCTCATCTAATGTTGGTAAAAATGTTTATCTGGTCTGAAGTTCAAAGGTTTTCAACCAGCTTGTAACCACTGACCCAAAACTGGTCAGTTTAGATGTATTTTTTGTAACATTTTCTTTTATATATAAATATTAAACAGTGTTTTTTGCTTCTTCTGTCTATTAACTGTACATGGTTAATAATAAAGTTATGCTTTAACGACGCCTGTGTAAGAGTGTTTACAGCAAATAAAGTCTGATGTAAAAAACAGCAGAGGAAAACAGACGTAATTATGAATAAATAAAAACTAGTTACATGTTTTTAAAAAAGAAATGAGCAATAAAAGGAAAAACAATGAAAAGCTCAGATGGGTGAGGTGGAGAAATGAAAGGAAGTGCTTTTGCAAAACAAGAGAAAATCCACGGAGTGGCACAGCGTTGCTGAAGCCGTCAATGCTGAGTTCTTCAGAGAGATCTGTGGCGGATATAAAGAGTGGTCTAATCGGGCTTCGATCCCCAGACTCCCGGGTGAAAGTCGTGCGCGCTAACCAGTCACCCAAGTACAAGTAGCCAGGGCGCATCATCAGTCGGGTCACAGTGACAGGACACACACTTTCACTGACACATGATGTGCTGTCTCAATCTGTCCCCCTGCTGATATTCAGCATTCCATATTCTGTGCTTCAGGCTGTGTGTGTGTGTGTGTGTGGGGGGGGGGGGGGGGGGGGTCTTGTTCTGTGTGAAAACGAAGCAGTACAAGTGATAATGCTGCAGGATTTCATGATTGTATCCTTCTCAGCAGCAGCACTGCAGGTGCTCTCCATGTCCAACAGGTGTGTAAGCCAGGTCCTTAGTCAACTTAAAGTTACGCACATTTTTCCGCTAAGTTTTCTTTCATAAATCCCAAAGTTTGCGTGGAAAGTTGCTTACGCAGCTTTCCGGCCCCGTTTTGTGCGTAAGCAAGCTTGATGAATGAGGCCCCTGCTGATTTACACCGGCCCTCCAGGACCAGGATTGAGAACCGCTGATTCACAGTTTTAAATAAGAGTCAAGGAAGCGCCTGACGCTCAACACCGGGAACAGTTTACACAGGCCAATAAAAACATGATGCTTTTCAGTGTTCTAAGAAAGGCTGAGTTCCTTTTGTCCTGGAGATGTGGAGCCACAGTCAGGCTGAAGTACATTTTAAACGTAAGAGGAGAATAATAAACCCAAACAACAAAAGCAGCATGTTGATCAGCAAGAGTTAAAAATAAAAGACCGAACATTTTCAAGATAAAGTTTTACTGTTTTTTTTTTCAGCAGCTTATAAAAGACAGTTTCATGCTTTCGTTATTATTGCAGCTCCATAGACCTTCACTTTGAGGCAGCCCAGCATCATTCGGGTTTCTGAAGTGAGGAGAGCAGATGAAGCACTTTGTGGTGTTTCAGGAGAAATGTTCATGTCGAGGATTTAAGGAGTGCTATTGAAAGCTTTTTCAGCCCATTTTTCATTCTGACTCATGCAGAACTTCCCTCTGGGAGTCATGAGCCTGCAGACAAACGATTAATTACTGAACAACATGACTGTTGGGTGTTTTTAATTTATCAATCCAGGCGTACCTCAAAGAAAGTCCAACACACGCAAGGAGGTTAGAGATGTTAGGTGATCAATATCATTTACCAATAAACAACAATAATCTACCAGATTTTGCAAAACCGGAGAGAAATGGAAGATACGCACCAATGGGACGTCTGTTTGGTCTCTCATCGAGCCGAAGCTCTCAAAAAGGTTTTATTCACAAGCAACATAGCACACACACACATAAAAGGTGAACACCCACTCCCTTCACAGAAAACACACTCCCAGGTTCTTGGTATAACAGAGAAACGCTCCGTCTGGACGTAACGAGGGAGGTTATCGTCATAGCAGCAGATCCTGCAGACCTGCAAGGTCGTACCTCCCTGCCGGAGTCACAGAGTAATAACAAAATCTGATGTGAACCTTCGTTTGAATTAAGAAACACCAGATGGTACCCAGACAAAATCATTTCCATACTTCCAATACTGTTTTTACCCAGAAGACAACATTTTCTTACATATGAAATAAAACAAAGCCCAAACTTACACAAACCCCTTTTTGACATAGTTGCTGCGAGTTTTGACGATGGCCAAGATGTGAGCCTCTGGGATCCTTTGGGTGAAGAATTTAAAGCAGCATGTTCCGAGACTCAAGTTGTTTGGTCCGTGAGCTGAAGAAGAAGAATCTGCTGTCAGCCAGGATGACTAGAAATATCACCACAGCCATCTTTTATCAGCAGCTGATGGAACCACGCAGACACGCGATTGTCAGCACTGTTTTCATCCACACCCAGAAATAAATGTTTTTTAGTTTATTTGGGACATTAAGGGTTATAATATGATGTAAGGTAATAATAAAGTTAGGCTGGGAACAGCTCTAGCCCAGCTGTGTTGTGATGGACAACCAGATCGTTTTTATTAACAGTTGAAGACAGCTATGATCTTAAAGAGTAAGTCACCCCCTACCAGAGTATTACTCCTCTCCCACTTCCTGTTTGAAAAATGCAACAAATGCTGTTGCCTAGCAGACCGAGAGGGCGGAGCCGCTAACGAATACACACACACACAGGCTCACAACGACATTGTGACATCATATGGTACCAGCTAACGTTAGGGTACCTCTTAGCCAATAGCGATGGCAGATTTAAATTCAATGCAGTGCAGTTTTTACCTGACAACGGGATAATACTGACAGTTTTAGGCAGAAAATTAACATTTTAACTAAAATGACTATAAAAAGATATTGTAAAATTTGGGATTATGATTCAAATAGATTTAATTGGAACTTTGTATTTTGTGTATAAATCCTTAAATATGTATTACTTGAGTTTTTAAAGTTTAACTACTATTTGACTAATTTCAATATAAAAACTAAAGAATAATCTATTTTATTTTTATATTTATGTATAGAATAATAACAGTAATGAGTATATAAAACTGGCCCCATCCACCTAGATCACCCAGAGCCCAGTAAACTTGTTTAGGACTGGATAAGGCTGGTTTCTGATGAAGGTGCTAATCCTAATACTCCATCTGGAGGAAGTGGGTTGATAGATTGACCAAAGGGTTACAGAGAATTATGAGAATAAACTTAATAAAATCAAATCTAAAAATACACCAATTCAATAAAAAAAATTAAATCTGATCTACAACAAGAAACACTACAGCATGAAATCCTAAAAGTCGAGATGCAACTCAAACTAAATTTGATATAAAAGTCATTAAAGGGTGTTCCTGCAGGCCGGTGCCTCATCGTTTCCATTTAGACCTGATTTAAAACATTCTAATAACCATCATCTGATTCGTAAAGATCAGAGTCTGTGATGTGTTGATGCGAGACAGAAATCAGACTCGCGCATGGCGACGGTGCTGGAAACGACGACCAGCAGCAGCAGGATTCCCATCGTGACCCCGAGAACCTTCATGTTGTCTTGACTCCAGATGTGACGATGCCTCGGTACGTTTGAAACCTTCCATCCTCATCCCCAAAATTTAAAGCCCACTGTCAGAGCTCATTTGCATATTGGGTCACCGTGAGGATACTAAAAAGCATTTTAGGTTGTTGCGTGCACGTCCCATTTGTCGGTTCCGTCAAAACCCAGTTCCGTTAGAACTTATGAGACTGTGCATCTTTCAGGGTTTGGTGGGGATATCGGTGAGTTTTATTGTACTAGACCCTGGTCTGGACTTCCTAAGTTTAGAATCAGTCTTCTATTTTAAGGTAGAATGATATGCAAGACTTGTCCCTTTGTAGTAGCCCACTTCTTTTTAATCAATCCCGTTATCTATTGGTTTAGATACTAGGGACGAAGCCCGGCGGGAGGCCAGCCCGCTGGCAATTATTTGGGTTATTAGGATTAATTGCGCCCCTGTCAGCTTATGTGGGAGGTTGGTAACTATAAAATGATTCTTGTTAGTTGATCAGGCTAACATAGATTTATCAATTTATCTAATTAATCCAACCTCCCAGCACTGATAAAGACTTTTTCACACTTGCAATCAGAGCCAAAAATTAACCTCTAATGTTTTGGTTTTATCATCCTTAAGACACCTCGTTACTCACGGGAGAGGAAGGAGACAAGCTCCTTTTATCTTAAGGTTTCTTTATATTAATCTGTCACAAACCGTAAAGTAAGTCCTGATAACTCAGGAACTTACTCTGCCCTATATGGTCAGGGCTCCAAACTTTTAAGCTTTAGAGAAAACCTGGAAGAATCAGGAGTGTGAATCTCTTTCCAAAAAGTTTATTACAAGATCAAAAAATACAAAAATGAGTAAATATAAAACTAACCACTTCCCCCAAGGAGAAATTAGTCCTAACGATTAATTAAGAAATAAGGAGTTGATTTACACCAACTCTGTCTTCGAGCTACGGCTCCTTCTGTCTCTGTCGACTGCCCCAAAACTCTCTCTGCTGTCAGCGGAGGCCGACCTCTTCTCTCCCAGCTCTGCTCTGTCTCTTCCTGTCGTATGCCCCAACTGTTGTGTCCCAGCTCTGCTCAGAGCTGCTCTTTTATACCGTCCCTGGGTCAGCTTAGACGAGGTAAAAGTCACATATATCATTATTTCATGACAGTAAGGTCATGGGGTCATTTACCAGATACACACTTTTTAGCTCAACACAAGACATTTGGTATCATTTTCACTACATGCAGCATTCTTCAGTTTCCCTCCAACATTCCTGACGAGGGCTTCTTGATCCGATGAGCTGTTTTTCACTCTGTTCCAGTCCTTCTTTTCCCGCTCCTGCCAGAGGTTGGGTCGGCCTCCTGACCTTTTGCCCAGTTCTGTCCTCTTGTCCCTGCGACCCTTCTGTGACCCTTAGCTTGGATGCTTGTTGTGCAGTTGGGCTCCTGTCTTCTGGCTGATTTTACTCACATAAGCAAGTTCAGTGTGTTTCAGCGTGGGTCCAATCTTATCTCTGTGGCCCACCTTTTGACCCCGTTTCTTGCCACTGTCGTTGGCATGTGGGGACTGGCAACAAGGTCACGTAGTGGTTAAGGTC
Organism: Nothobranchius furzeri; assembly: GCF_043380555.1. Classification (NCBI taxonomy): domain Eukaryota; kingdom Metazoa; phylum Chordata; class Actinopteri; order Cyprinodontiformes; family Nothobranchiidae; genus Nothobranchius; species Nothobranchius furzeri. Next base: position 86,026,182 of record NC_091744.1, read on the forward strand.
AGGGTGTGCTCGTTTCATATCAGGTGGCAGGAAGCTTAACAAATTGATCTTGCCATTACATCTTACTAGTGATAGTGACTTAGTGGTGATGTGATTTGTTTTCTCAATTTCCATTAGTGCATGTCATACTTAGGAATGTTTTCAAGCTTCAAAATGTCTGAAAATGCAACTCAGCTGTATTTATGTCGTGCTTTACAAGCAGCAGAGTTGTTGCCAAGTGAGAACAAAGGCGTGGATGGACGCTTCTAAGTGTTTCAGCTGCCTCAGGTGAAAGAAACTCGCTCGGACAGCTGGCCGAGTCCCTCTGCCGAGCTGTTCGGGATCCGTTCTAGAACACAGGTTTGCAATCTGTTGCTTGTGAAATGGATTCAAATTTTGCAAGAACATCGGCAGCAGAACTCAGTCCAAACACAGGTCAGGGCCTTCCAAGGTTTAACATCCTTCAGACGTGTCAGCAGAGAGATCTGGCAGTCATCTGTGTAACAGTGAAGGAAGACGTGCCCGGAAATCTGGTCCCAGCGGGAGCAAATGCACGGGAAAACAGAACTGGACCCAAGTTGGAACGCTGCGGTACTCCGCGGGACAGAGGAGCACAGGATGATTCACAATTCCCAGGTAGCCTCCATGGCCAATGAGCAGTAAACCTGACACAAACACCACGAATATCCACACGTCTTCAGAGCCCTCCACCGACAGCTGAGATAAACTAATCAAGTTCCACTGTTTCCAGGAGTCCATGATGTGTCCAACTGGGTCTGTCGCGGAGGGGCGTCCGGGAGCCCCTTCTCCCATTCTCATCGTTGAAAAAATTGTATCAACCGCGTTGAGGGACCAGCTGACGAGATCCATTTTAGTGAATTTCAGTTTCCAGAAAATGCAGAAGCAGCCGTGCACCCAGCACCCAGACAGACAAAGGCCTTGAGGATAAGTTACGGAGGAGAGGAGGAAAAAAGCGTCTGCACCCTCCAAGAGCCGGAAGAAGAATTATCTTCTAAAAAAGACAAACATTTAGTGACAAAATTAGTCCGATTGAAAAAGTTCAGGAGGGTTTTGGATTTAAATGATGAAAAATGAAATCAAATGTGACTTGGTGTGTTTTACTTTTTACTGCAGTTCCCCATCGGAGACCTGAACCTGAACTGGGTCCAGATTAAATCTGATGCCAGAGCGGACGACCTTTAGGCCATCATCTCAGTGACACCGACTCAGAGTGCATGTAGATGTAGAGCGCTGGTGATCTTATTCCCCACTCGGGATGTGTCACATGACGCATTCTTCCATCTTCCCGTCCCCAAGCCTTTCTTCGTCTTAACTTGTGAAGGTTCTCATCAAAATACCAAAACACGCCTGATTCTAGAATCACATCTGGCACAACGCCACCAGGTAACAAAAGCGAATCGTTAGAAAATCCTCGCAAGTCTTTCTGAGTCCTCTGAAGGTCCTGAAAGGTCACGGCCTTGCGTGCTTCAGGCGTTCCCCTGATGTAATAAGTGCAACTTTAAATAGTTTTAGTATTTTTAGCTGTTATAATGTCTGATTTTTCTACTCTCACAAGCAACAAAACATAAAAGAAAACCAGAATAAACTCTGCTCCCAGGTGAAAACTGTCAGAATTGTGTTTGTATCTACTTTTAGACATTTGGGTTATAATTTAAGGTAAGTGTGCTGATATTTAGTTTAAATTTCAGCCAGATATTTAATTTCATCAGAGACAATGAAGAGATCAGCAGTTTTTCAGGCAGAAATCTGCACGAGCCTGCAGCACTGAAGCCTGTTTCCTCGTTCTGATAATAATCTCTGAGGTCTTCGCTGCAATACACCTCTCACAGATTACTAATCTGTGCCATCTTGTTCCATCCAACCTTGACCCAGATAAAGGCACAAAGATCAGATAAACTTCAGTCTGCTCCAGTTGCATCAGAAGAAATCGCTCCTCTGTGGTGCAGCATGCAGACTTCTCTGGATCTGAATCACACGTGGGTGAATGCAGGTTACAGAAAAGACCTGAACTTTTACGTGATCTTTGAGTCATCTTGTGAAAATGAGATAAGATCAGATAATATTAATCTTTAGTGAGGGGGCTTTTAAGTCCTGGTCCTCAAGAGCAACTACCTGCATGTTTTCTGTGTTTTCCTGTTTCAGGGAAGCAGCTGAAACAGAGCTGTGGCCCTCCAGGACTGACTATCTCTGGTTTAGAGAACCCAGAAAGACTCCTGGTGGTTTCTGATGAGCATCATGTGACCTGGAGGCGTTATTCCAAAGCTGAGAATAGAAATAGTCACATTTTATTTACATATGAACCTTCAAAAGTAGAAACAAAGAAAGGCTCAGAGGGGAAGACACAAGAATGTGTCATGTAACCACAGCCTGAGTAGAGGGGACGACGGACACCGGATGAGAGATCAGCGCTCCACGTTTGCACGCCGGCTTAATTGTTGCGAAATATTCAACCCCGTTAAAAGCAAAGACCTTAGTCACCTGTTTCAGATTTCATCTAAACTGAGTTCAGGTTCAGTTTGAGTTCCTCTGATTGGGAATTTCTTGTTTTCTTCAGAAAAACAAACAAAAATAAATAAAGTCTATTTTAGTTCCTGTTCTAGTTTGCATCCATCACTGTGTGTGTGTGTGTGTGTGTGTGTGTGTGTGTGTGTGTGTGTGTGTGTGTGTGTGCGTGCGTGCGTGCGTGCGTGTGTGGGGGGGGGCTGGGGTGAAAAATAAGACTATTCTCTGAAAAATGGCACAGATTATTAATCTGCGAGGAGTTCAGCAAAAACCTCAGATTATCAGAACAAGGAAGCTGATCTCTTTATTGTCTCTGATTAAGTTTCAACAGCACTGATGAACTTTACCTGAACACACCTTTAAAGGAACACTTTCAAAAGGACTGAAGTAAGATGAGTATCTCTCTGATGACTCGGCCATTGTCGGCTGTGTGTCTGAGGGGAATGACCTGCTGGTGTACAGGTCAGTCATGGACAACACCAGACACCCCTCACTCACCAGTAAACATCCAGGGAGATACGTTGAGGTTGTGCCTACCTGGGTGTTCACCTGAACAGTGAACCAAACTGGTCCAACAACTAAAATGCTCTGTATAAGAAGGGTCAAAGCCGCCACCACCTCCTGAGGAGGCTGAGGTCCTTCAGAGTTAAAGTCCTTTTATCAATCTGTGGTTGGATCTGTTCTCCACTGCTGTGGTCTGTTGGGGTGAGGCAGCTCTGAGCGAGGCAGGAAGAGACTGAACAAGCGAGTTCACAAAGCTAGCTCGGTTCTGGGTTGTGCAATACCAGATTTACATGTGTCTGTGTCCCTAATGCTCCACAGTTCTGTAACTCAAGATTTTCATTTATTATTTCGTGGTTTTTGGTGGTTGATGGTTCCAATACTAGCTTACTGCCTATGTGTATATAAACATGTACCTTTCTTATTATTTTTCTTCAAATTATTCTCTTAAGTGTTGGTGCTGCTGTAACAAGTGAATTTCCCCACTGTGGGATCATTAAAGTCTATTCTATTCTATTCTATTCTGTTATATTCTATTCTAATGGCAAATAAAGCTTTTGGGAAGGGGGTTGTATTGTTTAATAATGTAGTAGTAGTAGTAATAGTAGTAGTAGTAATAGTAATAGTATGACAACAACAGCAATATTAAAGACAACATCATTACATCTTTATTCAAACATTTTGCACACTGGGCATTTTTTTGAAGTTATATTCACTCAGGCAACCATCTTTAAGGCATATTTCAACTTTAGTGCCTCCTACTGGATGAAGTTTAAATTGACACGGGGGGGGGGGGGTCAGGCTGACAGCAGAAAACCTGTTTTACTGTATGTCTTTATTCTTCACACTTATCATCGTTACACATCTGTACTCGTTACTAGTTTTGCTAATTTTCTGCCACTTTAATCCATCTCTAATCAAAATGTTATGTTTGTTTTCTTCTCTGGAGCAACGACTTTTATTATGACTTCTATTACAGTTTCAGAATGGAATGGAATAGAATAGAATAGAATAGAATAGAATAGAGCAATTACACACTATTTTCATTCCCTTGGTGTCTGAGGAATCAAATATTTTAATTTGCTGTATCAAATTGTTGTTTTGTTATATAAAATCTGGTTTTACGATAACATTTTTCTAGACTAAATACACAAATGAAAATTGATTTTTAATTTTACAAAATAAACAGAAACCCTTAAAAGTTCTTTTTTTTTGGTTGTTTTAATTTTGCTGTTGTGCTCTGAAAGTAAAAAGGCTCTATTCCTTTCTTGGAGGCCTTAATTACAACATTTAGATTATTTAAGTGAAGTACAAAAGAAAGTTTAAATAATTAATCCAAACTCATGCTTCAGCTATAGTGGTGTTATTGTTGTTGTTGTTATTGTTGTTGTTTATTTAAAAACCGTGAACACATAATCTGACAGATGTTTATTTTGAAGAAGTAATGAATTATATTGCAGCAACATTTTGGTGACATGCACAGATCAAATGAAGCGTTATGTTTGCAAACATAGGCTCTCACATAAATACGTATAATACAGTTATGAGTCTTTATTTCCACCAGCCGCTGCCGTCGCTGTTGTGGATCTGTGTATAGATCCTCTGAGCCCACACGGAGCTCTGATTGAAGCAGATCTGTCGTCCAGTTACCGTATGAATGCTGCAAAATAAAACACAAGCATCAGTTTTCATCATAATTGGCTTGAAACTTGCATAAAATGTCACTGCAACTTGGATAGAATCATTCATGCTTTTATCACCACGAGAATTGACTATTCCAACGATCTATTTATCGAGGTGAGTCAGGGTTGTCTTTCTAGACTACAGTTGGTCCAGAATGCTGCGGCGCGTTTGCTAACGGGCACCCGCAGGTATGAGCAGGTATGAGCATGTCACTCCGGTGCTGGCCTCACTACACTGGATCCCAGTTGTTTTTAAAATTTGTTTTAAGATCCTGGTGTTGGCGTATAAATCTTTAAATGGGTTGGGCCCTTCTTAGCTATCGGGCATGCTTTTGCTATATGAGCCAACTTTTAAAAAAATGTTTTGCTGGTTGGTTGTCAATAGCTTCAACATTGAAAAATGAAACTCACATGAATCCCTTTTTCGGACATGAAATGTGGGTCTTAGTAATATAAGTCACACGTTTGTCTGGTAATTCCATGCCTCTGAAATGGAAGCAGCAGTTTCCAGGAAAAGTGCTGATCCCCACTGCGTCAACTGTGAGGGAAACAGATCACATCAGTATGAACCCGTCACAGATAAACACCAACATGCATTAAGGGGAACACTCACGCATGGCGTTGCAGCTGTAGAAGACAATCAGCAGCAGCCCCAGAGTCAAACACAAAGTCTTCATGATGCCCTTGATGGAAAGATGAGTTGCAGCTTCTTCTTCTCGCTTGGCTCTGTTTGTGTCAGACCCCCTGGACCGGTTTAAATCCTGTCCACTGTGGAACTGAAATTCAGTGATGTCAGACTTTCCGCCCAAAATAAACCCTAACATTCAGAAAAGGTTAAAACCGCTGTCTGGTGTCTATGGAGGGGTTTTTCAGAAATGGTACCACAAGATGTGACGTAGAGATAAAATCAGTTTCTGTACCACAAAAAACAAAAGTCCAATCATCGTCGCTGTCTTCACCTCTTCCTGGAAATCTTATCTGCAGAAATCAAGAGCAATCTCACATGTTTAGATGCTTTGAGATAGTTTGTCTTAAATTGACACAAATTTGTGGGCCGTTTTCTTGTTGTTAATGAAATGTGTTTGATGCGAACGACATAGTTTTTACAAACACTAAGAGACAATTTAAATGCACAGAGAATCTGTAAATATGAGTATTAGAAGATTTGACCAACTCAGAAGATTTTGTCAGTTCCTGAGTCCTAATTGGACCATCTTTGGGCTATTGGGACAGGAAAGGGTTTCTGTTTTGTCCCTGTGCCTCATCAAATCTCAGGTATCTGCATGTAAACCTGTTGTGACTTTGATCTCAAAAGACCTACCCACCTACCCAGGACCCTTTTGTTTGTTTGTAGTTAGTTTAAAACTGCTTACATAATAATGTCAATAGAAAGAAACTTACACATTTTAATTGCTTGGGTGCAGAAGCCCTTTAAAAATATAAATCAAAGGCATCATTTTTGTAATTTTTTTGTATGTTCCTTGTGTCTATTTGTGAAGGTGAACTGTGAATAATTCTAAGAAATGTCAAATGTGACACAAAGAGAAAAATGCTATTTTAGGATAAAGCGTGAGAGTTCACTTTCAGTCACTTTGGGTTATAAATGTAAACAGAAGTTGTCTTCCTCCTTCCAGGGTAAACCGTGAACCATGATTCGGTTCTTCTAAATTAATAATTTTGAAAACTAAAATGTGAAACTAATTATTCTGAAGATCTTATCTTGACTCCTTACAAATGAGATGCACCAATGACCCACTTGAGCTACTTTTCTGCAGAAGCCTAAAAGAAGCAGCTCGTTGCAGTGTGAAACTGAGAAACTACAGGTGTGAAATATATGTAAAAACAACTAAATGTTATCCAAAGAGATGTTGCATGCAGCTGCAGAAAGAGTGTTGATTAACACCCTTTCGTTTCAAGGTCTAATTTCAATCAAAGCCGGTTTATTTAAATGGACAAGTAAAAATGATTAATCTCGATTGATGGATTTTTGTAGCAACAAAAAAAACGGTTATAATTTATTTTATTATTTATTTTTGTATGTAAATATGCCTCATATCCTCTAGCGCGTTCACTTGCCGTACTAAAACTTTTACGCCCGTTTGTCAGACCTGGGACCAGTTTTTAACACGCAAAAAGAAGTTGCACCAACAATGGCTGATCCTAGATCAGCGGTCAGATTTGAGCTTTTCCCAGTCCAGCGTTCATTGTATTACGGTAACACTTTAAGAAGACTGATTCCAGATCAGTTTGCAGTTGTAGTTTCCGCTGACGTCACAAGACCCGCTGAAATTTAAAGTTAGAGGAGGAGATTGAACGTTTGTGTCAACAAGAAGGTTATTTCTTCCGTCTTATTGTCGTTATTGGTTTTGAAACTGCAGTTTTATACAGACATCGTCTCAGGTAAGGCGACAACACATTACATGTTGAGATAACAAGTCGAGCTAGCAAAGCGTTTCTTCTGTTCACTCTTCATGCTAAACTTAATCTAGCCCAACTGTAGGTTCGAAGAAAGTAAAACGCATGGCGTCGTCGCTAAACGTTTATTAAAGCAGTAAAATAAGTTGTGACTTGTTCAATTTTGTCTTAGAAAGAAGAATAGGAAATGTAATAAATCATGGAACAGTTTTTTTTCTGAATTTAGAAACGTCGAAGACGTAGTTGACCAGCTAGCAAAACATGCTACTTGTGTTTGTTACTGGATCTAAACTGGACTTTATCTCCTCCTCTTCATAGACACACACGCAGAAGTTTAATGGAAAAAATTGGCCCCTTGTTCTTTTTTATACCACAATTCATTTTTTCAAGAAAAATAAAATTGCCATTCCCATTTGAACTGATATGATACAACCACACGTAACTCAAAAAATGTTACCCGCCCCACCCACGTTTAATGTCCACAGCTAAGTCATACAAAAAAATAAAATAAAAAAGATAAACATTGTTGAAAAACAAAGTAGAAGCGTGACAGTTTGGTTGGTTTCTGCTTCTGTTTACAAACCCATTGTTTTGGCTAGCATGGTTAAAGTTACAGCAAATAGCAATTCTTGAAATGTGTATTTTCACTTTATAACCTGTTTACATTTCATGATAGCTTATTGTTTTTATATAACTTGTTTTCCACTATAAGCTAAAAAAGCTGCTTAATTCCCATGAGAACACCTAGCATGGTGGCCTGGAAAGGTCAGTTTTACTTTGACTTTTTTCAGTTCAACATGGAAGCCAGAGAGGAAGATGGTGGCAAAGCCAACGCTAACTTGAAAAGGCAGAGAGAACCTCTGTCAGACTCCGAAGGCAATGCTGTCCCAGCCCCAGGTATGTTTGTGTGAATATTTAAAGAATTGCTATGGGTCTAATTGTTACAATGAGACTTTGTCACATATTTACAACAATTGTCCGTATGTTGTTTCAGAAATGAAAGATGGGCTGAAGCGGCGGCGTCTGGAGGCAGCTGGTAGGGAGAACCAAAGTCCTAAACCGTCCACCTCTGGAAGACTGGCTGCGCTACAGACAAAACCAGACACGCCGATGATTCCCTCAGTCCGTTCACGAGTTCAGCTGCTCGCCCAGAGAAGAGATGGTAATAGTTTTGTTTTTGTTGGGTGTTTTGTTGTTGAGGTATTTCTGTTTCTTGACCTGAAGTCGGGTGAGATTGGATTTTCCATGTCAGATAATATAATTGTATTTATGAATCAGAAAAAAGCAGCGTTGTTGGTATTTGATTAAAATCAAGTCTGAAACACTTTTTTGCCATTTCTTCTTTAGTTCAGCGTTGCTTTTCTGATCCCGGAGCTGAAGGTTCATCAGTTAATACCAAAGACATCAAAGGGCATCTCCTTGGTGAGGACACCAATGAGCACACCATAAATTATTTTAGATTTCTGAATGTTTAGTGCAAGTCTTTTAAAATAACATGAAATGATTTATCATTACTGATTCATTGGTATTTTTACGCAGGCGAAGAAGAATTTAATGAAAGACTGGAGCGTTTTAAAGCACCTGTTTTCCAGGCCAGCCCCACCCCAGCAGAGATTCCTGCCAATCCCAGCCCACGGGCCCGCTCCCGCTTCGTCTCTGGCATTCAGCAGAAACTCCAGTGCTCAACAACCCCCAGCTCGAAGCAGGCTTTCAGCATACGCCAGGTTGGTTTTGCTTTAAACGCTGATATAGTCCCCACATTTAATGTTGGTTCTGTTGTAGATCAATACATGTCTTCCAAGATTTGTTTTAACATTCACCCGTTTAAAAACGTCCCTGTAGAATCAGTAAACGGTCCAACTCGGTTTCTTTGATCAGGAACGAGAACGGGAGCTGAACCAGCTGTCTTTCCAGCCAATTAGTGAGAACGCCTGGCTGAAAAGGAGCAACTCCGATTCATCATTAACAAGCGTAAGTTTGTCATACTTTATCTGTTAGACAATAAAAAAGAAAACATCGAGTTTATCAGCTATATTGAGGAAGGTGTGGCTGATGTACTAAAGTAGATAAGTTATAACAAACTGAGCTGTTTACGCTCTCACTGATTCTTAGTGATTTTAATTAAAATCACATAATTAACAAAGGTTGGATTTCTGCTGCAGAAAAGGTTCTAAAATAGTAAACATGCAACAGTTCAGCACTTTCTAGTGGATAAAACCCGCTGGTGGGACCTTGTAACACCTTGTTGGCTGTTGTTCTCATTAGCTTTTTTTTGCAAGTTAACTTGTATAAACTTTAGCAGCGAAGGACCCCTGCTGGCTCTTCATCACCTACCTTGTCAGTTGCAAGATCTAAAAGGAAGGTTTGTTGGCCTCCCGTGCAGCCGTCTGATGTGAGTCTGTGATGTGGAATCAAAACAAACTGCACCGAGTTTTCACCCTCTAAAGGTCTAAATACAATTCTATTCAGTTGTGGTTCTTCTATATTAGGTTTCATTTAAAAGTGGTCCAACTTGAGTTATTCCACATTTAGAGATAATTTTTATCAAAATCCTTTTGAGGTGTGTGGTTTACTTTTGGTATTTTGCACCTTAGTAAGAGTGTGGTGTGGTTTGTGGGAAGTTGAAAGCTCACCGAAAAGCATGAAAACAGTATTTGGATGAGTCATGCACCACTTTCTGTCCATTTTAAGATTATTTTCATTGTAATGTCAATTTAGAGGGACTCACCTGGTTACTCGGCACTGTTTCACCTTCTTTGTAGCTTCTAAAAACAATATCCAGTGTTTGTCTTTTATTTCCTTTCTGCCCAGTTTCCCTTAATGCATTCCTTTTCACTTAGAAGCTGTTTATTTACATCCTGATGCTGCTGTTCTCTATCCAGCAGGTTCATGATGATGATGATGATGATGATACTGAGATGAAAGATGGCAGTTTCATTGAAATGCTTAAATCAGCCACAGAGGGGCCTGCAAATCCCGCTGGTGAGGAATCTGACATTTAAACTTTTCTCATAGACAAACTCTTCCCATGTCTCGTTTTCTTCATAAAGTTTAGACAGCTGAAAAGTTTATTTTTAATTGAAAGAAGTTACATTTACCCAGATTTATCACTGACCAGTCATCAGTAGTAGTTCTTTTTTAATATTTGTAAACTTTATTTCACTCTTTTCTTTGCCAACTTGACACTTTTGCCTCCTGTGAAATAATTTAAACTGTGGATTATTAGCGGCATTTGGCTCTCCTCTGCACATGTAGACCATTAGATATGAAGTTTGATTATCTGGTGATGAGATGCAGGACTTATTTTTCATCAGGTGAAGGAACGTCCTCTGAATCTGCTGCTGTTGCATCTGCAGAGAAACAAAATGCTCATCGTGATGAGGAAGGTCAGGAGGAAGAACACAAGGCAGCAGATGTGAATAACGAGCAGCCAGGTTTCCTACAACCAGAAGCTCTGGCTGTACTACAGCTGTCTTTCAGTGAGGAGCACAGTTTATCTGAGCTGCAAACAGCTGAGAGGGACGGCTTCTTACAATCAACCCTCCTAGATGAGTCCAACACAAAGGAAACGAGTCAGGTTTTCAGAGGAACTGAAGACAAATCTGAGGTGTTTACTTTTGATGAAGAGGAAACAATGAATTGTTCTTCATACAGTGAGGAGGGGATTGAACCTTCAACCGATGAGGAATTAAGGGTATGGAGATATCCTCAAGGCAAGGTGGTTGAGGATGAGGAAGAAAGGCAGCTTTTAACTAACAAGGAGGGAAGGGAGTTAGAAACATTCAGCGAGGACAAAGATAAAGAAGATGGCTTTACGAGGTACAACAAACCTGCTGATCCTCACGCAGATATTTCCAGTGAGGCTGATGGCTCTCCGGAGCCGCAGAATCGTGGTAATCTGACACCTGAGATGAGGAGCATGGTAGATGATTCTGTGATGGAGAAGGCTGATGTTGATGAAGAAACGCTGAAGTCCCGTGAAAGCTGCGGTGTGGGAATATTGATCCGAAACAACGATGCATTTCAACAGTGGAAGGAGAGCCAGGCAGGCAGTGTGGAACGTGAAACTCGAGCTTTAAGAGACTCGAGACCAGAAGCACAGTCAGGGAGCGCAGACCATGATGCGGGAACTCATTCTGATGGAAACGATGGTGAAGCTCAGAGGTCAACAGAGATCCAGCTAGACTCCTGTGAGATGGAGGCGGATTCATCAGGTGTAAGGCAGGATTATGTAAACAAGCTGGCAGCAGGAAGTCAGAGGATAGAAAACCCAAAGAGAGTCACCTTCATCCTGGAGCCCGAGCTGATTAACAGCTCGCCCGTGACTGAGAGCGATACCTCAATGGAGTCCAGGACTGAGACAAGTCTGTCAGGTGAGATTGGTCTGAAGATGGATTTATGGGCACTTGGGTTTCTTTTTAAGAACAGTGGAGCACACGGGTGAAGCTCTCTGCTGGTGGGATGGTCATTTTCTCAGTGCTGCGCTCAGATAAACACACAGGTGTTCGGGGTCGGTGTGGTTTCTCTGATATTTGAATTGTTTCGGAAAGCAGAAATGATGAACATTTTCCATCCCGTCTTTGCTTTTCTTTCATCAGACGATGGATTGAGCTCTCACGATGAGACCGGGACCGCTGAAGTAATCGACAAGATGTTTGAAGAGGTGCTGGAATGTGCCGGAAATGTGGAAGAAAAGGAGCGAGTGGATGAAGATGCAGAGGACTGCGATAGTGGTATCGGTGCTTGCTCTGGAGATAAAGACAAGATGGACACCGACGTGCAGAAGGAGACGAGTGAAGAAGCAACAGAAGAGGGGAAGAATGAAAGCAACAAGCTGGACAGTTATGGAGATGAGCTGCTGACCTTTCCTCCAAGCGTCATCCTCTCTCCTCTCAGCAAGTCTGTAGAAGCTGCGGTCACCCCGATGGTAAAAGCGTCACTTGTGCTCCACCAACTGATAAAGGAGACTTGGCACAGGCTAAGAAACCTTTTTGTTTTTTGTCGTGTTGGGAGTGTTTTTAATAACGCGCGTCTGTGATGTTCTCCAACAGCGGCTGGCAGCAGCTCAGGAGTCAAGCTCTTCATCGTTGCTCCTGACTCCAGAAGAAACCAGCACCCCTCCGGCTGACTTCGCTCCACTTTACAGGTACCTCGTTTTGGTTTTACAGAACAAAAAGGAGGACAAGCTCGTAAAAAGCTTTGTTTTTATTTTACAAGTGGGTCTCTAAAATGACTTCCTACAACATGATGCACACATCTTTTGTTCGACAGTGTCGATGCGTACCGCACACAACGACAGAGTAAGCTACCCGCCACTCAGGGCGTGACTCCAGCTGCTCAGAGACGGGCCACAGAGGTGTCCGAGCCCCAGCCGTTGGTCAACACCAAGGAGAGAATAGCCGTGAGGAACTAATGGAGTTAAAGTGGAAACTTTAAAATGGTCTCTGTGTGTAAAAAAAAAAAAAGAAAAAAAAAAACAGGAGATTTTATCAAGTGATGCAGTTATTTTTAGATTATTCAATTTTAATAGTTTTTGTTATTTCTCATCCAGGAATGTATTTTAGTTTTTCAGAGACTTCATAAACTCTTCGACTGGTTTTAAATAAGTTTGACAAACATCTAAATCTACTGAATGTCTGCAAACTGTAATAAACACTTTTTTTCTTACTTTATTTAAAGAGAGGACATTGCATATTTATGAACAGCTGCTAATATGCCAGATTGTAGCCTTAGGCTAATCTCCATCTGCAGTCCTCTGGTAGGTTCATGTTAAGAGGGTTAGGGTTAGCTCGTTAGTTAAAACGGGAAGATATTTTACGAAAAAGACGAGAAAAAACAAACAAGATAGAATTACATGAAGACTGGATTTGTTAAAAATGTTTTGTTTCTTATAAATTTTGCATCTCCAGGCTCTTAATGAAGAAGCCGTGAAGCTGCAGACCGTGATCAGCCAGACCCTACAAGCTCTGAGCTGCTGCACTGATGAAGACCATGGACGCGGCTCGCTGGAGGAGGCTGAAGCTGAGAAACTTCTGCTGGTCTCCTGTATGTACACCGCCAGACTGTGCGTTCATTTTCTAGTATTCGTCTCATTATTTGTGGTTTAACTGCCTTCAGGTGAGAAACGCTCTGCCCTGCTGGCAGAGGTAACCAGACTGAGGGAGGAGAAGAGCTCAGAGTCTGAAGGGGCTTCAACAGAGGAGCAGCAGCCCTGCAGAGGGACGGTCAGCATCACAAACATCCAGCTGCCTCTCAAGGTGGAGTTTGTCTGCTCGTCGCAGAACCGCGCAGGTAGGACGGTAGAAAGGGTTTTGGATTAAACTCTTCATAGTTTACGAATTTAAGCCGCTTATGCACGCAAAGGGAAAAGCTAAATGTTTTGCTCTTTGCCCGTCAGGACGACCAAGCCACTACTTCTTCGTTCTAATCCGATACGGGCCCTGCCACATCGTTGCCACGCCGCTGGCTACAGCAGCCGATGCCCGAAGCGGAGACGCCATCTCCTTCCCAACATCGGTCACGCTGTGAGCTGCGTTTTGTTAGTTAAAGCTCGTAAAGCTTTTATGTTTCAGATCAAATTTGGCTTTTTCTTTTTTATGTCTGATTGTAAAATAATAATCTCTTATGAGCGTGTGTGTATATAATTATAGAATAAATGTACAATTTCATTTTCTTTTTTTCAGGAAGGACATCCGCCCTGGTTTTGAGATTGAAGTGGAAGTCTACAGCCTGGTGAGAAAAATAAATAAATTTTATCTGAGATTTAACTTTTTATACGAGCTTAGTGCATTTTTTTTGTGCTCGAAGGACAAAAACGTTAGAAAATTAAACCCAGTTTTATCACTGATGTTTAATGAGGGCTGCATTCCACATGAGAAGAAAGCATATTAATGCAGTAGTTATTTTATATATTTAATGCCTATAAATGTGTACCTAAAAGGAAGAGTCCACTCAACTCTGTGGTTTTTCTCTGCTAAAGACAACTTTATTCTTCCTAGTTTTACATAAAAATTTTATTTGGTTTAAAAAAAGAAAACATCATTTTCATTTGTGATTTTTTTTTTCTGTGTCAGTCTCATTCTTCAGGCACCAACAGCAGCGCAGATCGACCCGGCGCTAAGTCACGAGTGAGTTGGAGATTTTTTTTGTAGTCTTTAGATCTCAAAACGCAGCTTTTATTATAAAAATAGGCCGATGTCTTAATGGTGACTTGGTGTTTTCAGGTGACGCCCAGAAAGCTCCTGAATACCATCACAGTGAGCATCTGATCACGTTTAATGTCTGAATGTTAAAGTTCGTGTTTTAGTTGATCCGCCTCTTTAACAGCTCCTTTTGTTGTGTTTGTGACAGAAATCCGGTTACAGCTTGACAAGTGAGTAGGATCTTTGCTTTGGTCGGGACCGAGATGTTTAATGACCTGGAACGAGGAACGGCTCTGACCATAAACACACACACACACACACCGTCTTAACTCTAAAGTTGTTATGAGTTCTCAGTCTGGACTTGTTTGGCCTTCAGGTTCTCCTCAGACGTCACTCAGTCGTCGCTCCAGTAACTTTTGTCTGGTCGGCTCCCACACGATCAGCTTAGCCTCGCTAGGAAGCAACAAATTCCCGCTGGATAAGGTAAATGTGGATCATCACCGGCCGGGGCTGTGTTTGGTTTTCGTATGGGCAGTTCAGAGAGCCCCAGTACTTTAAATGGACTGCGGCCACCACCATCACCGGGTTCTGCACAGTTCTGTTTGCTCTTGTTTACATCGTTACTATTAATGGTTCTTTTTGTTTGTGCTTTTAAAACCAAGAGCACGGGTGGGCTCACTGCTGTCCTATGTCTCGCCCTCCCCGTCTCTGTCCTGCTTTTCCCACTCAGATGAAATTTGAAGGCAAAATCAGGAAGCTGCTGGGAGATGAGTTTCAGGAAAAGGTTTCACTTTTCTTTTTTTAAACACGTCACTCCTTCGTTTCTCAGCACTTCTCTCACTTTGCAGAAACTAACCTGTTATTTAAATTAGTAAACGCTTTCCTCTGTTTATGTTTGACTTTGTTGATGTTTTTCTTTCCTCTTCCTGGACCGTGCAGGTGCCTTTTCTTTCACCTCTAGAGGGCAACATCTACCTGAAGCTGGACAGCGAGGGTCACTCTGATGTCCGACACCAAGGCTTCCTGGTCAGTAGCGCTGGTTCCATCGCTGGTTTATCGGAGAATGATCTGCTGTTGTGCTTCTTGACTGTCTGTTTTAAATCTAAGACCATTGCACAAATTAGGAATAAAACTGAAATATTTAAAAATTCAAGTCCACACAAAATAGAAATTCATTAAAACTGTTAGAGGTGTTTTTCTTGTGAAGGTCCACTTAACTAAAAACCATTTTTAGTGTTTATCTCTGATTCTAATGGGTCACTGAGTGTTTCATGCAGGCTGAACATGAAAATAGGTGTAGGAGACTATCTCCCACATCAGCTTCTGATAGAAAACAGACGGTGAAACTCTAGGATTCGAAAAGCCTGACAGATCTACGTCACACTGTCACTAACATTCATGGACTCACCCATCTTACAACGGGGAAGGCTGTTGTTGGTTTCAAATCAAACTTTATTTATATAGCACTTTTCATGCATAGGATGCGACACAAAGTGCTTGGTGTCCAGCAAACAGCAGAGAACGTCTTGGCTAGCAGAGGCTAACCGTTAGCATTAGCAGCTTCACCACACAGCATAACTCCTCAATGCTTGAGTTATTTTTGGAGATGAAGCATCAGGGTTGCAGAGCAAATAGTCAGTGGTAGAGTCACGATGCTGTTAGCCAATCTGAGGCGAGATGTCCAAAAATCAGGAAGTAAGACTCCGAACCCTGTCATCTGAGGCTACCGTCTCCTCTGACTCAAAACAGACGTACCAGAGCTTTTTTTTCACCCAGAGTACGACTTGGAAGGCATTCATTCTGAATAGAGACCAGACGGCCTTCAGACGTATAAAAAATGAGTGAAGTTGATCTTTAAATTAAAACAAAAAGCAAAGTCTGGTGTGTGTGTGTGTGTGTGTGTGTGTGTGTGTGTGTGTGTGTGTGTGTGTGTGTGTGTGTGTGTGTGTGTGTGTGTGTGTGTGTGTGTGTGTGTGTGTGTGTGTGTGTGTGTGTGTGTGTGTGTGTGTGTGTGTGTGTGTGTGTGTGTGTGTGTGTGTGTGTGTGTGTGTGTGTGTGTGTGTGTGTGTGTGTGTGTGTGTGTGTGTGTGTGTGTGTGTGTGTGTGTGTGTGTGTGTGTGTGTGTGTGTGTGTGTGTGTGTGTGTGTGTGTGTGTGTGTGTGTGTGTGTGTGTGTGTGTGTGTGTGTGTGTGTGTGTGTGTGTGTGTGTGTGTGTGTGTGTGTGTGTGTGTGTTGAAATCAACAGCCATTCTGTGGTTCTGCTTCCAGACCGTGTTTGACCTGATCAGTGGATTTGGCGTGTGGAACCGCAGGTTTTTTGTCCTGCAGGGATGTGATCTGTTCTACTGGAACCACCCAAATGACAGAGAAACAAAGGTTTAATAGAACAACCGATTTCTAGATGTATAAAATCTGTCTGCCTGTTGCGGTCACCGGGTGATTTTCTGTTTTCACCTCTCAGGAAGCAGAGGGCAGCATCTCTCTGTCCAAGTTCCCCAGTCAGTGCGTCAGGCCTGTTAACAGAGACTCCTGCGCGCGACCTTTCACCTTTGAACTGGCGAACGAGGTTAGGCTGCAGGAGGATCAAAACCAGGAACCACTGTCCAGGTAAGATGATGTCATATTTTTGGTTTTAAGCTGTCGATCGTGAATCTCTTCTTTGAACTTTTTCTGCTTTGATTCACAATTTAAGCAGAAACTAAATAAATACGTTTGAATCGGATCTTTAATTGGTTTTGTGTGTTTTGGGGAAAACTTTAACGTTAAAACTTGATTTATTCCTCAGGTGTTGGTTCTCCGCTGACACCAAGCAGGAGAGGCTGGACTGGATGAAGAAGCTTAACCAAGTCCTGTTGGACTTCCACACGTGGAACCGAGCCCGACCAGAACCTCAGCAGCAGAACACGACCAGCAGTGGAAACCAGTGAAGGAGGGAATCCTGCAACATGTTTTTCCTACGTTTTCTGTGACCCATGAAGGGGTCCTGGAGTCACCTGGCAGGTAGACGAGCCTCTGCTGAAAAGATGAAACGTCTCATCTTGTTGGGAGATATTTGATTCATTTCCTTTTGTGTTTCTTTTCATCTGAATCCGATCATTGTTGGTTTTTATTTTATGAACACAGCTGATTAATTTGAGTTTAATGAGATTGGAACTTATTAAAATCTGCTTTTATTTTGAATTTTTGGGGAGCACTCGGCTGCTTTAGCCTTTATTGGCTGCATTTGGTCACTTTCAGTCATTTTGTTGACATTTATCTCCGTAGCCTGTTTACTTTTGTTTACTTATTTGGATTCAGATCCCGTTTTTGGATAAAACAATCATCAGGATACTAATAAATAAAATTCTAACTAATAAACCTTAAAGAATGGGAGTAGACTACACACTAAATATATAGAACTAATTATTTTTTATTCTATATGCGTATAATTTTTATTAACTTGATTTGGGACAGATTGAGAGTGAAGGTTAACGCAGGTGACCGTTCCCAGAGCCGTTATTCCAGCTGCTTTGGGGGGTTTGGGGAACGCATCCCAGGGAAGGCACCGTGTTTTTATCCTTGCTCTTTAACGAAGCGAGATGAGCGCGCCTCTTCTTCCAAATCCTTCTTTCTTTTACAGAATTGATCTTTTCCCTGCAGAAACATTTAATGAAAGTTATTATTTTGCATCTTGTTTGTTCTCCTTCTCAGATACTGAACACGCGTATCCCCAGATAGCGACACGTGTAACTCATTATACTTGGTGAAGTTAAAATGATTTGCTGCTGAAATGAATGTGATCTTTACTTTCCCACCTCTGTCGGTCCCTTTGTTATAAACCTTGTATGTATTTTAATTCTTTGCACTGAACTTACAATAAAACTGATTGAAAAGGCTTCAAAAGCTGTTTTTAAGACTGATTTAACACAAAAGATCAACGTGACAACTCGGAACACTCGTGATTGTTCAGGT
This sequence comes from Nothobranchius furzeri, assembly GCF_043380555.1. Lineage (NCBI taxonomy): Eukaryota > Metazoa > Chordata > Actinopteri > Cyprinodontiformes > Nothobranchiidae > Nothobranchius > Nothobranchius furzeri. Next base: position 86,044,375 of record NC_091744.1, read on the forward strand.
TTCCTCCTCGTACAAAAACCCGTCCATGTCAAAAGAACTTGTTTCCCAACTAAAACGAGAGTTTAAATACTTCCTACTTCTATGTTTTTAAACACACACACACCAGATTATCCTTCATGGATGAAAGTGTAACGGTGTCAGCTGGGGTGTCAGGTCTGCGACACACTCCGAGCCTGAGAGAGTCTGGCAGGAAGGCTGCTCAGGTCAGGAATGTCATACAGGAAGTGGTCTCAAATTAGACTTCCTGTTTGTCCTCTGGGTGGAGGAGCTGCTGGGTTTAAGGTGATGACAGCAATAGGAGGTGTGTGTCCTGCTTTCAGGACAGCTGCTGGACAGAAAGGTGCAGCTATTTTAAAAGCTGCAGCTTGTCGGATCATGGTGTCGGGAAGCACTTCTGATTAAAAACACAGCCTCAGATATGATGGAAGGGACGTCGAGATGTCCAAACTGGAAAAGCAAGTCTTCATCACTTCCACACAGATCCATGAGACTCTGGGCTTACATGAGTATTTGCAGGATTCCCACCATGCTGGATCTGCAAACTTGGTTTCTGGCTGAATAACAACATCCAGACGAAATGTCACAGCAGGACGTTGCGTCCGTGCTGCTGAACGGTCGTCTTTAATGATTTCCATCTAAAGCTCACTACAGCAGCAGCTTTTGGCTGCTTTCTCTCAAGCCTTCGGTGCTCTAATACATGCGTTACGACTGTTTGCTCATCGTCAAGAAAAAGAAGTTTGCTTTTCTCCTGGTATCGCGGCAGAGGCTGTAATGCAGGTATCGGAGCACCCCATAGCCGCTCCACGGAGCATCTGGCCAGCAGAGTGGAGTCAGATATGTAACTGGTCAAGTTTCTAACCCCACCGTCGCTGAGATCTGTTAAAGCTCTACCTTCAAGGTAAGAACATCCGTTTAGTGTTGCTTGGCCGTTTGATAACTTCTGTTACCTTTGGAGGAATTTTGCTGCTGCCCTTTCAAAATAAAATCTGGCTACATCACATTTGTCCTCCAGGGAGCAAACATGCAGCAGCTGTAATCTGATGGCATTTGAAAAGCAGCTAGCTATATATGATTAATACTCTGAAGACTACGTTTTCTGTTTTATGGTAAGAACCTTCAGTCGTGTCCTGCTGATGTGTTGGATTCTCTGTTGTGGAGTCGAGCAGGACCGCTGTGAATGTCAGACACCCAACTGCACTGAGGCGGCCTGCTGGCGTGACAGGTCCAGGTCATTGGCCTTGTTGTCCATCGACGTCGTCCCACCCTTGTAGGAACAGGTCCAGCACAACATCCTGGTGAGTCGAGCTCAGTTCTGCTCTCTACGTTGAGCTGGAGGAAGGGAGGTGACGCTGAAGGCCCGTTCAGACCACAATAAGAGATTTATAGATTAAATGATAGATTTGGGTGGATTATCCTGAACAAACGGGACCAAAAGTTAGATTTATTTACACATTTCCATGTTTTGTGTATATATATATATATATAAATATAAACATGCAGTGTAGTCAGCTGCCCTGGTAGTTTAAGTTTTTAGAGCAGGGGTGGATACCGGTGTCGGTACAGGATCGGCTCGGGGTCCTTCGACTGCCAGTGACGTCAAAGTAGTTGATTGGCTGAACATGAAGCTTATGGAAGTGACGTTGTCACGTTATGATTTTGATTGGTCAGAACAAATTTGCGGTTGTAGTTCTGTAGTCCAAAAATCAACACTTTTTGGAGAAAATATGTTTGAATTTCTAAAGGAAATGTAAAATATAAGCAAATGATAAACGGTGACCCTCAAAAGCTCTTGATGGTGATGAAATGGGGCAAAATTAAATATAAGAACTTTATTGAAAGACACCAAGCAACATTTAGAGTCAAAGAATGTATTTAGATAACAACTAAGGAAATATACAGACGAACATTAATACAAACACATGTGGCTTCACATATAAGAACTGTTCTGTTGTTTGTCAGTCCGTTGTTGGTTTTAATGCAGTTTCACATTCTTTACTAAACAAAGATAATATGGTGTTTTATTAACAAATTACAATTATAAAGAAAACATTTAGGTGTTAACAAACAAGGATTTATCAGCAAAACTGCTGATGTCTTTCCAAAACGTGTGTGTGAAAGCCGAGTAGAGTTGCAGTCATGTGACGTCATCGGCAGTCGAAGGACCCCGAACCGATCCAGCACCCGAGCAGATCCTGTACCGACACCGGCCGCCCAGGACCAGGATTGGGCACCCCCGATTTAGAGGGATACTTTGCAACTTTTTCACAGTTTTAGATCATTTTCTTGAGCCAGTATGTGCTAAAATGACCCTTTACAGGGTTAGTGAAAGGTCACCCAGCCCCTAGCACCCCCTGTGGCCAGATTAGTACACTTGCAACTTCAGAGTGCCGGCCAGTCGGTTCTCAAAACCATTGAGCTGACATACCTGGTGCTGCAGTCTGGTCCCAGCACGTTTCCTGCATGTTTCAGATCATGAACACGGCTGATTTGTTTAATTCAGTAAAGAAGCGCTCCTGCAGACACTAATAAAGGCTGGAGACATTTCAGCTGTTGGATTAAGGAGTTTAAAAGATGAACGTGCAGCGAGGAGATAAGTTTTGCTCTCTGCTCTACAAACACACCAGGTTAAAAGTGAGCCAAAACAGCCTAGTCTCCTTTTAATAATGAATAAATAAGCATTTAAACTTCAGCGCGCCGGTCTGCCTTCAGCCACCTCCTGCGATTTAAAGACGTAAAACCAAGAAACAAAACGTTCCTGCAGCTGTTTTACTGCTGATTAAATCAGTAGACCGACAGGTTGGTTGGAAATAACAGTTTGTGTGCTTTTAAAATAATCTGCTCTGCTTTGGTTCGTGCATGTTTGCCTCAGTGGTGGTAAAAGTTTTCCTGCAGGGCTTAATTTAGAAAATTATGATGAAGAAGATATTTAAAATGTTGAACCTCTTGCACCACAGGTCTCTGCTGTATTTGTTTTAAAGCTGCGGGAGGAAGTGTTGGGTGTTGCTCTGAAAGCTGACGGGAGCCACGTGTTTGCTCCGGCTCTGGAGCCCCTTGGCGTGCTCCTTGTTGTGTTTTTGAGAAGGTCCAGGAAGCTGGGATGCGTAAAAGGTGCAGCAGGGTCGGAGGACTCCACACAGCTGAACACACGTCCACGCAGGAGATCACAAACCTTTGATTTCTCCGTCGGCTGTGAAGGTTTGAGATTCCAGCTCCATTAGTTGTTCGACGACCAGCGGACTAATGACTTATACATTATACATGGTTCCTTCCTGGAACTGGTTTGCCTTTAATGGTTTAGAGACTCTCAAGAGAGTCGACTCCCCCGTCCCCTCCTCACCCCTTTGTGTCACCAGCTGGTCCCCCTCCCCTCATCGTGTTCTGTGGGTTTGTTCGTGTCCCTTTTAGAACTGAGGAATTTTTTTTTCAAGTCTAACAAAAGGAAAGGAATGGTTTCAGTCGTACTAAAGACACGGTTGGGACGTCCCCAGAACATTTCACCAGCAACCTGAGCTTCACTCCGGATCAGCTGAGCTCCAGAAGAGCTTTTAACAACCTCATTATGTAGTTTCATTAGTTTAAAGATGGGTTTGTGAACAAACCGGCCCCCTTTTAGGACAGTTATGAGGACACGTCTTCCTCATGGACCATTATCAGAAAACAAGTTTCACATTTCATCCTGCACGTGAATAAATCAGTGCTTCATTTACAGCTTTGCATTAAAATATAATTTAGTCATTATTTTCTTTTTCATTTTTTCCACCTCTGCTATAACATTTTCAAGGTAAAGTGTGTATGTTGCAAATAACTTGAAGGTTTTAGCAGATTGTGTGTGATCTCTGAACTGATCGGTGTGTTTGCTTCGGTTTTATTTGCATTTTTGCATAATTTGGGTAATTCTGGATGCAAAGTTGTTGTTTTAATAATAAATACTACCTTCTGCCAAGGCTCCTGAATGCAGCACGTCTCCTTCCTTCCCTCTCCCTCTCTGTCTCCCCCTCTCCATCCAGCATTCTCTCCTCCCTCTGTTTCCTGCCGGCCTCTCAGCAGAGGATGTGTCGGAGGGAGGGGAAAATGGGAAAGCTGTTAGTAGAATGGACATGTGCCCTTTCTCCTTCACCATTTCTTCTCCTCTCCTGTCTCCTCTCTGGCTTCCTTCACCCTCCTCCGCCTGCCTCGTGCCCTGGGCACCCTCAGCGTTGGCCCTCTGGGGGAAAGGACTCGTCAGGTGGACAGGCGGCTGAGAACTGAACTTCAATGTCAGCTGGCGACGAGGAAAATGGAGGTGACAACCCCAGAGGTAAAGAGAGTCTCCCTGTTTGTTCTGAGGCAGCTTTACTGTTCAGGCCAATGCCCACTTCTTCTTCTAAAGTCTCTGCAAGCACGGTGGATGTCGTCTGCAGCGTCATCACTGGAGAATCAGGTTAGGGGCCGTGTTGATCCACGGTCTGCCATCAGCACCTTCCTCCATCTGAACAGCTTCAGCGTTTTCAGAAAACCAACTCTGTCAGCTAGGATTCAAAAACCTTTCTGCTAAGATGTTATTGGACGATCCTCTGAGATAAGAAGGGAACTTTGGGGACATTTTCCCACAGAAGTTCACATATAGATCAAGTTGTTGTTTTTATGCAAACATTTAAAGGGACAGTGCTTAGTTTAGTCTTTTGTGTGTCTTTAGAGGCTGAGAACTCCTGACTTATTCTCTACTTGAGTTAACTTCTCTAAAAGATGCGTTTTGATTCTTCAGATGACCAAAAGACGAGATGGTCGATTTGGGTGAAACATGACTGCTTAAAAGTCTCGAAAAGCATTGAAATGAGTTCAAGTAGCCGAATCAGGTCCCTGGATGTGACACATTTTAAAACATGAACGCTCAACTCGGGCCATCGGAATAGGCCACGTCATCTTGCAGGGATTTGATGTCATTTCAGCTTAATTTGAAACCAGCTGACCCTGAATTGACTCTTTCATGTGAAGTTTTTGCTGCAGAATCACAAAAATAAACTCAGGTTTGGACTCTGAACAAACAACTCTGCAAGAATTGAGACATTTTCTGCAGACACACAAAACAAACACATTTATGGAGCTCTGGATGTGAAACTTGAGTTTGACGCCTCCGATTTCATCCTTTTTAATGAATTTTTAGCAGCGCTGCAAATTTTATTAGCTCTGCCCACTTGGTCGCCATGGAGCCAGCTGTAATGTTCCGGCTCTCCTGGTTTCCATACCAACCAGCTTGCAGCAGGATTACAGCGCATTGATCAGAGGCGGGTTCTGTTTGGGCTGGATGTTGTTGCAGAGGTAGATCACATCTCACTCATCACTCTCCTGCGTGTGGTGCTCAGTGGTTTATTGTTTTGAGGAGTTGCTGATGGTGTTGTCACCGATGCCCCATGACCCGGTCTGAGACAGAGACGGGCCTGTTTGTGTAACTGAGGCGTCTAAATACCTGAAGGAAGAGACTTGTGACATTGTGTTCGGGGCGATGGCTACCTAACGCTCAGCCTGTTTCTGACCCGCTGACTGAACATCACGCCCCATTTCTGAGTGAAGCCCCTTCACGTGACTCTGATGCCTGCAGTGTCACCTGACTGGATGGAGCACATCCACAACATCCTCCTGCTGAGCATGCTCATCATCAAGATCTTTCTAAAGCAGCTTTTACTTTAGTTTTCATTATCTCTAAGAATTCAATTCAATTCAAAAATACTTTATTAATCCCAGAGGGAAACTGATTGCTGTAGTAGCTCAGAATAATAATAATATTAATCAGGTCATCAAAGAGTTGTTGTATATTACAACGGCTGTTGGCAGGAAGGATCTCCAGTAGCGGTCAGTGTTGCAGTGAAACTGAAGAAGCCTCTGACTGAAGACTCTCTTCTGTTGTCGGACAGTCTTGTGAAGAGAATGCTCAGGGTTGTCCATCATTTTCTTGATTCTCTGGAGAATCCTTCTTTGCATTATCTCCTCCAGCGGTTCCGAAACTGCCGACACTCTGGCTGAGTCCTCGAAAGGGCTTGGAGTTCCTCCATCTTGTTGGCCAGTGATCTCACATTGCCCATTATGATCGATGGAAGAGATGGTTTGAATTTCCTCTTTCTCTGTCTCCATTTTGCTCCCGCTCTGCACCCACGCTTTTTACGTTTTAGCTCATTTGGGATTTGTGGCTTCAGTTGAGGTATTATTTCAGCCTTTCCAATGTTAATCAGCTGCTCTGATTGTAAACCAGCTTGTTGCCATGGTTACGCATCATAACAAATGCTCAAAAAGTGAAAAAAGCTAAAAAAATAAAAAAAATAGCAGTAAAAATCCTCCAAGCTTCACAGCACCAGAAACAGAAAAGTAAAGTGTACAAAAAATACAGTTTTTCTTGAGAAACTAGAAGAAAAAATGTCCAAAAAAAGGCAAAACTTACATTTAGTCAACAGAGCTACTCCAACATGCAGCCACCCAGAGCAGCGCAGTCCCGGGAAAAAAAATGCACGAACATAAAGAGCAGAAATCTTCCTGTTTGTTTTGTTTCCGTCATCTGATCGCATCCTTTTCTCGTGTTTCTTACTCTTTAGACCACTTAGGTCAGAAGACTTAAACTTGTTTTGGGAGGAAGCCACATAAAAAGCATTAAGACTTCCTGTCCCAGTACCACCCTGTAATGACGACATTTGTCTTTTCTTAACTGAATGCAGCGTTGATTAGTAGAAACCTCCACAATAAGCTCTGCAGCTTTAGTGAAGATGTTTCTTCTGCTGCTCAATGAGAAATGGATTAAAAACAGATTAAATTACAGCAGAGCGTCAGCGGCCCAGCTGGGACCAAACCTCGGAGCATGCTGAGTTTCCTCTCTCCAACAGTGATGATGATGAAGCTTCACAGGATCAAATGTTTGCTGGTTTGCACGTATTTTTTTTTTCTTTTCTTTTGTCGTAGGGAAGGTCGTGCCCCGCTTCAAAACCCTCCAGAACAAGGATAGTTCATCTGAAGACACATTTGTAGTGATGGAAACGTGCGAAGCATCAGTTTGAAGCTTTTTTGCAAAAAGGAAAAATGCTTTAAGGACTTGTGTGTTTTTCTCAATGCCAGAGGCTGCTGTGTGGCCAGAGGTGGAGCGGGCGGAGCGCTTGGCCCGGGGTGCTGCCCTGAAGTGGGCGTCGGGGGTTTTCTGTCAGCCTGAACATCTGGAGCGACTGAGCCAATACAGGAAGCGGGAGAGTCAGAGGACCGCCTCCGTTCACGCCAGACTAAAGGTGACGAGCAAAAAAAAAGACGCTTTACTCAACAGCTGCATCTCTGCTGCACACCAAAGCGTCATCGTGTGGTTTGTTTCCAGTCTATGGTGCAATCCTACCTGGAGGGCGTGGGCTGGGGTTTGGAGCAGCTCCGGGAGGCCAGAACCGAGCTGAAGGAGGTCTCGCACACTCTGAAAGCAGCAGGGCTGGAGTCGGATGGAAACATGGACTGTGTTAAATCTCTCGATAGGCTGAGGGAGGTCTCCATCAACCACCGCCAGCTCCTCGCCGCCGTCAGCAACCTGCCTCGACTTTACTCTGGTGAGATGCTCTGAAACCACATCAGACTTGTTTATATTGGATCATGCAGAAGGAAAACTGCCTGAGGCTGAAGGGAGTCGCTTCACACATTTCAACATTTATTTTTGTTGAATGAAACTAAAAATTTAGCCACTAAAGTTTCTGCAAATCCTCATTAAATGTCAGAAAATGTGTTAAATAGTCAAATTTATTCATCAAATCATAAAATGTTTAGTTTTCTTTCCATTTCCCAAAGATTCTGTTTAATCATTTTAAGAAAGTTGTATTTTTTTAAAGCTATACAATAATAATTTAATGTAATATTGCATTTCTTTGAAATCTAGATACAGATCAGTGTTTAGAAATCTGTGCTGACACGGAAAAATGAAGAATTCCCTCTGGAGAGGAAAAAGTATAACGATTTTTAAAGCTCTGAATGATTTAAAAGCATTAAATGTGATTTCCTAAACACATTAACCTCCTGCTGATCCAATACGTGACCACGTGCTGAAACGGTTTCGTGCACAGATATTAAACCTGCAGGAGTCGTCTCCCTTTATGTGAAATTTCTAGTTCAGAGCATGGTGTTGGAGACGGAGCGTCTGGTGGAGTCCCGGCGGCTGCTGGAGGCCCACGCCCGCCTGATGGATCTGGAATGGTGGCAGGATGACATCCTCTGGCAGCTCCACGGGGCAGCTGGAACGCCAGGAAGCGCGCTCAGCTCTGAGGACCAGGAGCTAGTGGTGAAGTATTTCTCTGGAGTCGGGCAGCTGGTGGACGCCCTGGGTGAGGAGACGAGGTTTACTCGGGAGTGATGGAAACGTTACGTTAGAATCAGAACATGCAGAATGAAGTGACATTTATTTTGTGTCAAAAGGATCAACAGAACAAATTTAAAAGCTATAAAAAAGCAGAAGTTTAAACTTGAGGGCTTCGTCCTCCTGCAGCTAAAGAGCTGTGGGCAGTGGTGAGCAGCTCCCTGGCTCTGGCCCGTCAGAACCCCACACCGTTTGTGTCTGCTGTGAGGATCGTGGAGAGGGAGGAGGCTCTGGATCGAGCTCTGCTGGCAGAGAGGGGGGGGTCCGGTGGCAGCAGCCGGCCCCTCCCTCCTGGACGGCCTCGCTGCTGGAGGGCAACCTTCTTCCAGGTGGAGACTAATAAAAGCCCAACTTGAGACAAATCTGCACCTGTTTGTAGAAACGCCTGTTGTCTTGGATCCCTTTTCCCTCAGGTACTGGAGGAGGCGGTGTCCGCGCGGTTCCGTAGCGTCTCCTACCTGCACACGCGTGGTCCAGGCCTGGCCGGTCACCTCTCCGCCCTGCAGCACGGCATCATGACTGACCTGGCCACCGTGCGCCACCTACTGGAGCACTGCGTCCCAACGCACTACCAGCTGACCGCCGCCTACCTGAGGGCCAGCCACCACTGTTTACACACTCACCTGGCACAGGTGTGCCGTTTTCAGCTGTGCTGTTTAAAACTACAACAGTCTAAGATGTGTTGCATGAACCGTAGATATCGAAACGGACCGTTTAGATTTTTCTCAAATAATTGTTGAATTTCCACCGTTTTGACGCGTGGGAATACATTTTAAAGAGTTCGTTTTTTGAAGTGATGACAGGTTAGCGTCACATCTGAGTAATGTTTGTGGTCCAGGTCAGCAGCTGGGATCTGGAGAGCGGGGAAATATTTGCGGTGCTCAACTGGGTGCTTCACATCTACAACAGGTGAGCCCAACTGAAATCTCACTTCCAGGAAATCTGATCCCAGACTTACTGCTGCCGGACTCATCTGGAACATTCACCGTGAAACTCGGACCTGCTGGTCTTGTCTTGGCAGCCCAGATATGATGGGACACCCGGAGCTGGTGACTGATATGGAGAGGTCAGAGCTCGGACCTCTCATCTCCTCAGAGGGACTGGAGCAGCTGCAGAGCAAATATGTGCAAAGTGTTCAGGTGAATGGAAGCGTTTCTTAATCCCTTAATTGAGATGCGTGGGAAAACTGTTCTAACACAACATAGGTGTGTGTGCGTGTGTGTGTGTGTGTTTATGCTTGTGTGTGTGTGTGTGTGTGTGTGTGTGTGTGTGTGTGTGTGTGTGTGTGTGTGTGTGTGCGTGTGTGCGTGTGTGCGTGTGTGCGTGTGTGCGTGTGTGCGTGCGTGCGTGCGTGCGTGCGTGCGTGCGTGCGTGCGTGCGTGCGTGCGTGTGTGTGTGTGTGTGTGTGTGTGTGTGTGTGTGTGTGTGTGTGTTTTGCTGCTGCTGCAGAAGAGTGTCTCAGAGTGGATGCACAAAGCTCTGCAGGTGGAGCTGCAAGACTGGCAGAGAGACCAGGAGCCAGATATGGACCACGAGGGTTTCTACCAAACCAGCCTGCCCACCATTATCACACAGGTGAGTGTCTCACACACACACACACACACACACACACACACATTCAGCCATCTTCCTGCTTCTTTAAAATTCTTCAAGCTCCATCCATCCTTCACAGGGTATCTGCGGGTCCTTAAAAAGTCTTAAATTAGCTTTTCCAGATTTAAGGCCTTAAAAATTACAAATAATCCTTAAATAGTTTCCAAAGGTCTTAAATTACCAAAGACTCAATAAACAAGATTCTTTTATTTCTATAAAATTTTCGTGAATTTCTAGTTGGTGTTCAGTGTTTTTTGTGTACGACGTTGGCGTAAGCGGAACCGTACACGTTCAGTTGGTTGTGAAAGGGGGCTATTTTTAGATGAGCACATTAGCTGGTTAAGCTAGTGGGAGCTCGCGCCACGGGGAAGTGCAAGTTTAACGGTAACTGGATGGCTAATCCCACGTTCACGAGCAGTGTTGGGCAAGTTACTTCAAAACTGTAGTAATAAAACTGCATTATTTATTACTTGTTACCCTCATTTTAAAGTAATTCATTACATTACAATATTACTGATTTTAAAATGTAAGGCATTACACTACTTTTGCATTACTCTAAGTTACTTTCACCAAAACAACTTCAGTATGGGTTTGGTAATCTGATGCCTGGTGAACTCATGACACATCCGGTGGAAGGTGATGTGGTGTCTGAGCTAGGATTGCTGTTAAAAACAGTTCTTTAAAATGATTGTTTATTAAATAAAAGCAACAACAATCTGTACTCTCAGCACGCTGCCATCTTAGATTACCTGAGCAGGGAGTGAGGTGGTGGGGGCTCCAAGCCTATATTTGCCGTGGTCCCCAAACGCCTTGATACGGCCCTGGATGTGGGACTGACTTCTGGGGTGATCTGATTCTATCACATGTATAAATATTAAATGCTTATATATTATTGCTTTTCACTGGTAAAAATGTGTATCGGGGATAAATCTACCTACATTTTTTCTTTTCAAGCACTTTGTTTTGTTTTCTTGATTTTATTTGAATCATTTCCGGCCCTTTCTCTCTCTAACCTTCCTGCATGCTGCATGTTCTCTCCGTCTTCCAGAAAACCCGTTTCCTAGACTTCCTACTTTCTAACGATCAGCCAAAGGGATCTTCACATGCGCGGCGCTCCAGCAGCAATGAGTTGAAATCACCGGAGCCCAGATTAACTCAGCGGAGGCAAAGCACGTCAGAAAAGTACAGAATACCAGAGAACATGTGCTGATATGAACGATCGCAGGTGAATTATTTTGTTTTGGTGGAGCGATTTTGTGAATGTTACAGCGGTGTAGGATGCAGCTGGAGTATTTGAGCCGTTACCGCTGCGTCCTCTCTGCCCGCAAAGCTGAGTCCATAAATGACGTCATATATGCAGATACTGGAACTTTTTCGGGTTTCCCGCAATTTGAATTTTTAAGGAACACATCTTGATTCTGGGTTTAAAATGCATTGTAATTACCGCGTTACTGACAACTGTACCGAGTAAATATTACCATTTTCTTTCCCTGTAATGCCTTACATTACCACATTACAGTTAAAAGCAATGCATTACAGTAATTAATTACTTTTGTACCGCGTTACTCCCAGCACTGTTCACGACGTGGTTGGCATCGGTTCCAGGCAATTGCTGGAAATTATAGCTTAAAATTAATTTAAAAATAGCTTAAATTTGGTCAAAGTGGCTTTAAAAAAGGTCTTAAAAAGGCTTAAATGTGGCTCCTTTAAACCTGCAGATACCCTGCTTCAGCACCACAGCTCCAGGCCTGGTGAGCTCTGTGCGGTGGTGATGTGTATTTTGTGTAAACGTGTTAGATGCTGGAGGAGAATGCTCGGGTGGCTCTGATGATCGGAGAATCGCTGAGGGATCAGACCATCCAGATGGGGCTGTATGAGATGGAGAACCTCCTGAACAGGTATGTCATCAGATTAAAGGCCAGATTAGATCTGCACCCTCGGAGGTTCATTGTGTGTACAGCATTGTAAATAAATCTAAATGTCACTTTAATCTCCAGGTTTCGTGAAGCTCTGATTGAATTTGGGAAGGAGCATTGCAGGGATCCACGAAACACCAAAAACAAGTTCTGCCTCCACTACCTGTTGGCTTCTATCAGCAACTGCATCATCCTCAAGTGGGTTCTGGTTTCAAAACCTCCTCTGGTTCATTTACTGCTTCAGAGTGCGCTAATGATGACTCAGCAGGAATCTGCTCGTGTGTTTTTCTTCATTCTACCATTTACTCTGTTTTCTGAAGATGGATTTAAACACGGTTCTGTGTTGTCTGTGTTCGATGCAGAAAGTCTGCAGAGGTCCTGCAGCAGCAACAGGCCTCCCGGTCTGCTGGTCAGTTCTCTCGGACTCCTCCTAACCCTCTGGCCGCTCTGGACCGAGCGGTGCGGCGGGCGTGTCGCCTGGTGATGGATCAGTTGCTGCTAGAGCTTCAGCTCTTCCTGCCTGGCCTGCTGACCCGACCCTGGCTGGCCCAGGGAGATCCCACGCCCAAACTCTGCAGCATCCTGGAGCGTCACCTGGAGCTTTACGGTCGGGTTAGACCGCCCTGCCGGCGGGTAACAGATCCACTCAACAATTTACTTCTGTTTGTTGAATTTAGCAGAAACCATCCAGATGTATGTACATTTCTCCACTGTAGTGAGAAAGATTTCTTTAGGACCGTATGACGTTTGCTCTGCAGGTGTGAGGTAATACTGCTCATCAGGTTTGTGTCTGCAGCGCCTGCAGGAGGAGGCCCAGTGGCTGATGGTGGTGGAATACGTCAGGGCGGTGATGCAGAAGAAGCTGGTGTGTCGCAGCGGTGAGGAGAGGATGCAGCTTGCTCAGCAGATGCTTCAGGACAACCAGCTGTTCAGAGAAGTCTTCCACATTTTGGTGAGATCATTACAAACGTCTGAATGCCCTGCAAGGCCGCACGAGTCTGCACGGCGTCAGTGCTGCAGAAACTGCCCTAGAAATTTTTATTCCGTTTGAAAAGTAGATTTAATCGGTGTTAGAAAGCAGCTTTGACCTCTCATCTGTTTGTCTGAACAGGAAGGGTCGGGGTCAGACTCTGAGGTGAATCCTTTGACTTTACTTTCCGCTCTGGCTGACTTCGTCCGTCTCAAAGACCCCGGCATGCTCACGCTGGAGGTTTCTGGACTTGCAGCTAAATACCCGGACATCAGGTGATCCTTTCCTGCTCTTCATCCCATCGTGTGTGTAGTTACGCAGCGATGCTCATAATTAAACGCGTGTGCGTTTTTTCACATTCCAAACCTTTCAGTAGCTGTTTCACCAAATCCCCTCCAGGTCGGATCGATGCTGACAGGGCCCATTTTCTCTACGTGTTGTGTTTCTTTTATCATGACAATGCTGTCGTCTCCGTTCTGTCAGCGACGAGCATGTTTCTGTGCTGCTGGACATCCGAGGCGACGTCTCCAGGGACATCCGAGGCGCCGTGATGGACTTGCTGGAGCAGAGCGCACCTCCTCTTCCAGCCGGATACCGACCCATCTTCACTGAAATCCTGGTGCCTCCCTCCACCTTGGCTTTCTGTCTGCCGACAGCCAAGTGTGCGTGACTGAAGGGACTCTGATGGATTCAAGCCCAGGAAGCATGACTCAGAAATAAAGCTGTCTTCTCTTGTCCCAGGTTCTCTTTTCTTAGGCTTCTTAATATTATTGAGTAGTCGGGATCATGATGGATCTATTGTTGTTGATTTTTCAGGGATTGAGTTGGTGACTTGCTGGTTCAGGTCTAACTTTTGTTCAAAGTTGTATCGTCTAATTCGCCCAAACACATCTGACTCGACCAGCTGCAAACTTCCATCTTTGTTCTGACCATTCCTCTCCTGCTCTGTTTCTCAGGAATTACAGGTGGAAAACATTTCCTACTCGTGTAAAAAATCTGTGTGAATAACCAGTCCAGTCTGGTAGAAGCTAGTGGGAACCAGTACAGAGAATCCAGAACGGAGTACATCATTTTGGCTGCGAAATCTTTAAATGTTTTGATTTCTTTTAATAATCACCTTTTATTGTTTTGCTTTAAAATCCTCTCCAGGTCTATCCTTTTTAGACTGAAGGTTTTATTCTGATTTTTAGTAAGTATTTATTATATTTATGTGGGTTTTCGGCTTTTTTACTGTCTGAATAAATCTTTATAAACAGAAAGATTAATAAATTCTTCACAAAGGCTTTTTATTTAGAAATCCAGCATGTTAAATACATAACACACAATCCATGAACAAATAATAGAAATGTATTTCAAAGGAGCATTTTACTTGTTGCATATTATGTAATAATTGACTAATTTAGATATAAGTGGCATTATTTAGTTTTGAAAATCTCAGCATGTTTTAAACAGTTCTGAAACTTAAAGAGCAAGTCACCCCCTACCAGAGTCAAACTCCACTCCCACTTATTGTTTGAAAAATGCAACAAATGCTGTTGTCTAGCAGACCGAGAGGGCGGAGCTGCCAACAAATACACACACACACACACACACACACATACAGGCTCACAACAACATTGTGACATCATATGGTACCAGCTAACATTCTAGGTTACCTCTTAGCCAATAGCAGTGGCAGATTTAAATTCAAATGCAGTGCAGAGTTTTTACCTGACAACGGCACAACACTGAAAGTTTTAGGCAGAAAATTAAAATTTTAACTAAAATGCACTAAAGTGCAAAACTTGACTACTCGTGTCTGCAGCACTATTAGACACGCATTTATATAGTTTATCAGAAAAAAAATAGTTGATTTGGGGGTGACTTGCTCTTTAAAGGCAAACACCCAAATATGTAAAATATGCACACTTATGTAACTATAGTTTTATATTATTTAAATTAAATGTCAACCATCTGAAGAAAAACCTCTGTGGTTTTCCATCAAAATGATTTTAAAGGTTTGTGTGTGTAAGTAAAGCTTATTCACATAGCATCTATCAGAAAAAATCACATTAAAATAAAAGATCAACAAATGAAGATCACAATCAACATCTGTGGAAGATGTTTTAGGTTAATGTTCAACAAATTATTCTGAGTTTTCATTTATGTTTATTCTTATTTATTATTAGATATTTAGGTTAAACTGTTTTTTTTTACTTTTTCAGTTTATTTTCAGAAATTTTGTAACCAATACAAAACAACGCAACAATAATAACCGCCAGGGGCCAATTAATACTCAAATGAGATATCACAAGTAACATTTAACTTTTTTTTTTAGAGAGCAAAGTTAAGATTTTAATAGCTTTAACTTTATTGGAATGTTTAATAGTTTTAATATATTGTTTGATCTCATTTTCAAATATAGAAAACAATGTTTTTGATTAGAATATCAACATTTATGCCATTTGGCTTCATAAAATAACAAAATCCATCCATACATCGATTTTCATCCACTTATCCAGGGTCGGCTCGCGGGGGCAGCGGCCTAAGCAGGGAGGCCCAGACTTCCCTGGCCAGGTGAGAGACATAGTCCCTCCACCGTGTCCTGGGTCTCCCTTTAGGCCTCCTTCCGGTTGGAAGTGCCTGGAAAATCTCACCAGGGAGGCGTCAAGGAGGCATCCCGACCAGATGCCCGAGCCACCTCAACTGGCTCCTCTCGATGTGGAGGAGCAGCGGGTCTACTCCGAGCCCCTCCCGGATGACCGAGATTCTCACCCTATCTCTAAGGGAGAGCCCAGCCACTCTTCGGAGAAAACTCATTTTGGCCGCTTGTATCCGTGATCTCGTTCTTTCGGTCACTACCCAAAGCTCATGACCATAGGTGAGGGTAGGAACGTAGATCGACCGGTAAATCGAGAGCTTCGCCTTCTGACTCAGCTCTCTCTTCACCACGACAGACCGGTACAACGCCCGCATCACTGCAGACGCAGCACCAATCCGCCTTTCGATCTCACGCTCCAGTTTTCCCTCACTCGTGAACAAACCCTGAGATACTTAAACTCCTCCACTTGGGGCAGGACCTCATCCCTGACCCGGAGAAGGCGTTCTACCCTTTTCCAATTCAAATAACAGAGTATTATATAAAAATACTGTTCAGTGAAGCCTAACAATATATGTTCAAAACAAAAAGGAAAAAAAAAAGGTTTTATTTTCAGATTAAGAAAATTTCCTGGTCACGTGACCAAAATAATTCGTGACGTCAAAATGCAATATGGCGGCCTTCGTTGGATCAACGTCGTGTCAGTAATCTGGTTCATTTTTTACTTTATTGGTAAATAATTCTGAAAAGCCACTTTTTGTTTTACTTATTTTTTTAATTTTCTGGGTTGGGGACTTTTCACCGAAGATGAAGACCCTCTGCGGAAGAGTGAACCCGACCACCGGAGCGCTGGACTGGGTCGAGGAGGGCGAGGAGTACGACTACCACCAGGAGATAGCCAGGTAGCTGCGGATGGCGCAGCGGGGCCGAGAGCGACTCTCCCCGGGGAAGGCTGAAGCAGTGGCCCGCTGAGTGGCTCTCTGACACGAGCTGAAAGGGCTTCCAATAACCGGATGCTTTTATTTTATTTATTTATTAACCTCTTTATCAAAAGATTAATAATAAAGGTTTAATTCCTCCTGGATAAAACCAAACTAAATGTATAAACTAAAAATAATCTTATAAAGCTTTAACTCCGTTATTGTCACCTTTAGGCGCTTCAGGGACCAAACTGCAAGTAAAATAATCAAAAATCTAAACAGCAGCAGATTATTTGTAGTTAACAGGAAAATGAGCAAAACAGACCTGAAACTATTGTGTATTTCATTAGTGATAAATATTATCCTCTCCTCTCAAAATAAATGAATGAAGTAAACTAAAATTCTTAGTTTACATTATGAGGCACAAAGTAAACTGTTGTCTAGTTTGGACTATTTAATTGTCTTTATATTTTACGGCTGACTGACATCAGGTTTAAGTAGAAAATGTTTTTATCTCCATGTGCTGTCATTTTTTAAACCATCACTTCTTCACTTTTACGCAGATATTCATGTTTGTTTCTGTGTTTCAGGTCGTGTTATGCTGATATGCTGCATGATCACGACAGGGTGAGATCTCGTTCAGCATCATTTTAATCTCTATTTGAAGTAATTAATAATAATAAACAAAAATATGCGTTCAAATTAGTTGGAAGGATCCACGATTCTTTGCTATTCATTGTTTGGTTTGTTGATAGTTTGATTTTTCCTGTAGATTATGTGATTTTTTTCATAAAAAGCAAGTAAAAAACTCGTGTTCAGATTTTTTTTAACCATATTTGAACATTTGTGTTTTTCCTTCCAGAATGAGAAGTATTACCAGGGCATCCGGGCGGCTGTAGCCCGAGTAAAGGCTCGTGGTGAGAAGGTGGTTGTCCTGGACATCGGGACGGGGACAGGCCTGCTGTCCATGATGGCCCTCACTGCTGGAGCGGACTTCTGCTACGCTGTGGAGGTTTATTCACATCTGTGCTATTGATATTAGCTTTTCCTCCTAAATCATTGCATGACATCATTATTCTCAGATGCCTGTTGTGGATTTCTCCCCGTGTAATGGCATTTGGCCAGTCGCTAACATTTTGTGAGTTTATTGTGGAAAATAGTTCAAGAAATAAAGGCAAATTCTGACATTTAAGCAGCTGAAGGTGCTGAATATTTGCTCATTTCTCATCTGTTTGAGCTTCTAAACTTTGTTCCTCATAAATATTCTTTACCGTGTGATTTTGTTGTTCCTGCAGGTCTTTAAGCCCATGGCTGAAGCAGCTCAGTGCATCGTGGAGAAAAACGGCTTTTCTGACAAGATCAAGATTATCAACAAGCACTCGACAGACGTGACCGTAGGACCGGGTCAGTGAGAACACACACACTTTAAGATGAACACACACACTTTATGCTGTGAAAAATGTTCAGTAATTCCAAATTTTGTCATTAAATTGATGAAAACCTCTCAACATTTTCTAAAATCTAAGTGGTTTTCTAACTTCTCAGCCTTTAAACGTGACTTCACCATCATCGTGTAACATTTGTATTTGTGGTTCTTCTGAACAGGAGGAGATATGCAGGAAAAGGCGAATTTACTGATCACAGAGCTGTTTGACACCGAGCTGATCGGTGAGGGAGCTCTGCCCAGTTATGAGCATGCTCACCAGAACCTGGTCCAGGTTTGTGTTTTTGTAAACGTCATTTTCTGTAAGTTCCTGATTATCACACTCAGGCCTAGTCCACACGTAGCCGGGTTTTTTTAAAAACGAATATCCGCCCCTCCAAAAACTTGCATCCACTCCACCTCGTTTTAGAAAAAAACTCTGTCCACACGTACCCGGATAAATACGTTGTTAAGGACATGCCAGACCTGTAGGTGGCAGTACTTCCCCCGTTCTTAACCTCGTCCTTCGTCTGTGGTCTTCCGCAAGGAGCAGTAATTCCGCTTGCAAAAACAAACAAGCAGAAAGCGCTTGGACAATTGATAAAGCGAGCGCAGCTCTGAGGGCATCCATGCTGTCGGCTAGTGTAAACACAGGTCGCACACGTGATGTCAGCATTTTTTGTCGCGGAAAGTGACGTTGCGGACCTTAAAACTCCGGTTTTGTCCGTCCACACGCAGACACCCAAAACGGAGAAAACGCAGATCTTCACTTTGGCCGGAGTTTTTAAAAAGATCCGTTTTTGTGTGAAAAAACTCAGTTTTCGTGTGGATGACAGGCCAAAACGTAGAAAAATATCTACGTTTTGGCAGATCCCCGGCTACGTGTGGACAGGGTCTAAAGCTGAAGCTTTGCTGCTCGTCTCTCTGGACTCATCTGTTTTTTCCAGAGCATCAGATTCACTTTTTGGTTAACTTGACTCTCCCCTTGCAGGCGGACTGTGAAGCGGTCCCTCACCGGGCCACCGTCTACGCCCAGCTGGTTGAGTCGGATCTTCTGTGGAGTTGGGCGCAGCTGAAGCCAGTGGAGGTGGAGGGGGCTCGTCTGGTCCCACCGCCCGCTGCAGGCTGCTGTGCCGGGGCTCATTCTGTGTGCGACATCCAGCTAAGCCAGGTCCCCCCCACCAGTTTCACCCCTCTGAGTCCTGTCTGCACCATGTTCAGGTAAAACGTCATTTTAAAGATCTCATTTTTGCACCTGCAGTCGTTTTCATGTCTGCCTGAATCCTCTTCAGGCTAGACTTCAGTAAACCGGTAAGCAGCGCCCCCCAGTTCCACTCCTCCAGGTTCTCCGCTCAGTCTGGTGGCCGAGCTCAGGTTGTCCTGTCCTGGTGGGACCTCCACATGGATCCCAGTGGAACCATCGTGTGCTCCATGGCTCCCAGTTGGACGTACCCACAGCCAGAGATGGCCCCAGTGAGTCACTGGTCCGAGGCTGGTTTGTGCTTAGACCTTTAAGATGAGTGTTTCCTGTTGAAGCTGAGCCCCTGCCCTGCTGTTTGGTGTTTCAGTGGCGGGATCACTGGATGCAGAGCGTGTACTTCCTGCCTGCAGAAAGCTTGGTTACCGCGGGAGACGATCTCAGGCTGACAGTCTGCCATGATGACTACAGCCTCTGGTACAGCCTGCAGTCTCACAGGTACTCGGCGTATATTTTTATTCTTTCCATTTATAATCTCAGAATGAGCTTTTCCACATCAGTTTGGCTGAACCGGTCTAATGGTGATGTTTCAGGCAGCAGGAAGTACCGTCAGAGTCTCCTCCCTCCCGCCCGTGTTGCACCTGCCAGGCTCACCTGGTTTGGACTCGGCCCCGTTTTGGTGAACTCAACGACAGGCAGCGTACGGAGAGCTACGCCGCGGCTCTACGCAGCGTAAGAGGACCGGCAGCAATTCTGAGCTGGTACGAGCGTGTTGGCGTGTTTGATCACGGTTCTAACCTGCAGGTTCTGCGCGAGGATGGTGTGTGTCTCTCCATCAGCGATGGAAGTCTGCTTCCTGTGTTCGCTCACATGCTGGGAGCCAAGAAGGTCCTCGGCTATTCCAACTCAGTTAAACACTAAAGACGTAAAAGCCAAAAGCAGCTCAGATGTGTGATTTTGTGCTTCTGTCTCCATCAGGTGTTCAGTCTGGAAAACCGCAGAATGTTTAAACAGGTTATTGAGCAGGTAACGTCTCAGTTCAGCAGCTGTTTTTCAGGCTTGGTGGCTGTTGTCTGGTGGGTGAAGAAGACTGATTCACTGCACCTTTCCTGCAGGTGTTGGAAGCAAACTCAGTGCGAGGAGGAGTTGAGCTGCTGGAGGTCAGACCCGATCAGCTGACCAGCAATGACCTCAGAGGAGAACAGGTAATTAGTTTAGTTTCTATTGGTCACGAGGAGGCAGAGAACACGTGATCCTAGGGATGGGTACCTTTGACATTTGAATCGATTCGGTACTAATTCCCGGTACCTAGGAATCGATACCGGTACTTAACGGTACCAATTTTCGATACTTTTGAGTGTTTATTATTTTAATTCTCTTTTATAATTAAATATATATTTTTCTCAATATATAACCATATTTGATAAATATCACGATAAATAACATACAACTGTTTGTATTTTAACATCGTCCTTGTAGTTTTATAAGCTGATAATTAAACTGAAGCAAACATCTTTACTGTGAACTAAATTTACTGTGTGTCTTCATTCCTTTTGCCGTCCTTTTTCTTTTGATTTTTCCTACTGGGAAGTTAGAATTTCCGAGGAGAAAGCGAACGCACCATTAGCTGATAACAACGGTGGCAATGGAAGCTAACATATCAAGCTAACGTTATCTTAAACAGTTTATTTAGCTGCTGGAGCAGATTAAAACGATGATGCCTCACACTTAGATCGTTGTCGCTGGTTTCATCTTCACCCAATCACCCGTCGCGTTTAGTAAAGTGAAGCCAAACTTTAGAGCGTGTTCATGTTCTTCTAGTCGGAAATTCGGAGTTCCGAGGAGAAAGTGAACGCACCATTAGCGCAACGGAAGCTAACATATCAAGCTAACGTTATCTTAAACATTTTATTTACCTACCGGAGCAGATTAAGATGAGGATGTCTCACTTAGATCGTTGTCGCTGGTTTCATCATCACCCAGTTACCCATCACATTTAGTGAAGTGGACCCAAGCGTTAGCGTGCGTTCTTTCTACCGTGCTGCTCTGTTTACAACTCGCTCTCAGTGACCGACAACATAACGCTCTTGCGCATGCGCAGCTGTCTAGGCAAGTTCTCGTTGTGAAGGACGGGTACTGAAACGAGGCACCGTTTCAAATGACGTGAATCGGTGCTCAGTCGGTACTATGGAATTCGGTCGCTACCTTAAAAAGTACCGAATTCTGTACCCAACGCTACGTGATCCAGTTTCTTATTTTTTATATTTGCTTCCAACGAGACAGATTTCCCCGAATTGCTCTTAAAGCAGTGGCTTTCTGAGGTTTTGTCTGACTTTAGCTGCTTTTTCTGGTAGACTGGCATAACACTGTGCAGAAAAAGACGAGTGTTGTAGCGCAGGGGGACGAAAGCCCAGAGATCTGCTTATAGCAGGTGAAATCATCAACTGTATAAAGGCTTTTCAGCTTGCTGGTCTTTGGAAATGACCTTTTTGTAGAGAATTGCCTGCTGCTAATAACTCAAAGATGATTTGTGTTGATAATTTAACACAAAATAATAACTGTCTTTATTAGATTTCAGTCCTGATGGGTGAGCCGTTCTTCAGCACCAGCCTCCTGCCGTGGCACTCTCTGTTCTTCTGGTACTGTCGCACAGCCTTGGCCGGCCTCCTGCGATCCGACGCCGCCATCCTGCCCGGCTCCGCCTCCCTCCATATGGCGGCTGTGGAGTTCCAGGTCAGAAAACCTCCATTCACTTAAATCGGATGCTGTGGGGTTGTGTGGTCAGTATCTTACCAGCGGTAGATGGAAGTCGGAGCGATCTGGGCTCGGGGCGTCGGGGAGGATTTCTCACACTAAATGCCATCAAGTGCAGGATCCATTCAAGGGTGAATTAAAACATCTGAACAACTTTTATGTGTTTTATTTCCTCATCTTTTAGCATTAATATCATCTTTGAGCTATCAACATTTTCTCAACAAACTGCTGAAATGTCCTTTCACCCGAGTCAGCCAGCCTCCTGACTCGAACAGATATCGTCTCATCTCTCCTACTAGAGGCAGCAGAAACGACTCGTTTCACTTCTCGGTCCCTGAGATGGAAAAAAGTACAAAATAGTGTAATTAAATGATTAAAACGATGTTTTATTTGGTCATTGCATCCAATTACTGTGTGTTTGGATTGCTGTTGAGTTATTACCGTTCCAGCTGGAAACATGGAAGATTTGAAACAACATTTATTATGTTTTCATACAAAAACCCGCTGTTCTGATTTCCTTGTTTTTGTTTATATTTTAGGATTTGTGGAAGATACGAGCTCCATGTGGAACCTGTGAAGGCTTTGATGTCACCCCCATGGATGAAATGGTCCAGGTAACATTTTAAAGTTTATCTGAAGCTAGTTTTGCTTATATAAATAGATCGATATCGTCCGATGGTTGTTATTATTAAACAAATCGGTATAATTCTGATGAGTAAAACTGGCCCGATATTAACAACCGATATTTTTATCAATGTGTTGTCCTTTATGTATCTGTAGACAGACAGACACATAGATAGATAGATAGATAGATAGATAGATAGAGAGATAGATAGATAGATAGATAGATAGATAGATAGATAGATAGATAGATAGATATAGACAGATAGACAGACAGACAGATAAATAGACAGACAGACATATATAGATAGACACTGATAGATATAGATATATAGACAGACAGACAGATATAGATAGACACTGATAGATAGACAGATAGATATATAGACAGACAGACAGATATAGATAGACACTGATAGATATAGATAGACAGACACAGACAGACACAGACAGACAGATAGATACAGACAGAGATAGACACATAGACAGATAGATGATAGATACACACACAGACAGACAGACAGATAGATGATAGATAGACAGATAGACACAGACAGACAGACACACACACACAGACAGACAGATAGATGATAGATAGACAGATAGACACAGATAGACACAGACAGACAGAGATAGACCCACAGACAGATAGATGATAGATACACACACACACACAGACAGACAGACAGACAGACAGATAGATACACACACACACAGACAGACAGACAGATAGATGATAGATAGACAGATAGACACAGACAGACAGAGATAGACCCACAGACAGATAGATGATAGATACACACACACACACAGACAGACAGACAGACAGACAGACAGATAGATACACACACACACACAGACAGACACACAGACAGACAGAACCTAATGGAAAACTCTGGTCAGATGCTTGTAAAACACATCCAGTGTTATCACGAGATCTTATTGTGTGATATTTCAGTGTTTTGATTTCTATTCATTTAACGTCGATAAATATTGGTAATCAAATATAACAACGATATTAATATGGACGTTTTCATGTGGGTGCATCCTGTTAACCTTTCCGAGTACAGGTAAAAACGTACGTTTTAAAGCACCTGTGACCCTGTGGGTCCGAGTTAATTATTAGTGATTATTTTATCTGAAAAAGGACCGAAATGTGGGGTTTCAGCCCAAACTCGTCTGCATGAACTGCTGTCTCTGCAGCGGTCTCTGGATTTCCGTGAGTCCCGCGAGGCGGAGCCCCACCCCCTCTGGGAGTACCCGTGTCGAGCTCTAACTCAGTCCACCGCTGCCATGACCTTTGACTTCACACAATGTGTCCCTCAACAGCCAATCAGCAGCCAGGGCTCCCTACCTTTGATACGGTAGTTAGTAAATCCACAAAAACATTTACTCCGTGTGTGTGAAGTCGTTAATCTGTTAAAATGTCTGATTCAGAGCTGGTTGTTGCCATGGCGTCGCCTTGTGGATGGAATATCACCTGACTGATGACATCACCGTCAGCGCAGGTCTAACCAAACCAATCAGTGATCAGGTACTACTCATTCTTTTTGCTCATTAGTCGTCTGATTTATGAATTTATGGAAGTATTAAAGTCGTATTAATATCTGAACTGTTGTGTGGCGTTTATAAAGCAAAGCTGGATCCGTAAAGATTCCTGCAGTTGAAAATCTGGTGACTCTGAATTCATTTGGGTTTTTGGGACGTTTCCTGCAGGGCGACTGCGAGTGGAGTCGACACAGGAAGCAGGGAGTTTACTTCCTCAGGCCGGCGTGGGAGAGTTCAGGTGACGGCCGGGCGGCGCTGTCCTACAGCTTCACCTTTGAACCCAGTTTAGGAGACATTAAGATGGACTTTAGCATCACAAACCAGTGATTCTGGAGAGGCTTCACCTCCGTTTTTGTATTTTGGTGCCCGTTTAACACGTGTGGTTACGATCATCATTACCATTTGCCTTTTATTGACACATGACCGCTCTCAGGATGAAGCAGGCTGCAGAGTTTGAACTTTCTACATCCCAGAATGTTCTTCTGAAAAAGTTTTGCATTAAACATTAAAACCATTTAATGCCAACTGATATATTTAAATGAGTTCAGTGTTTGGCATGGCAGCAGCACTAGCCACTTACGTTTCTAAATCCAGATGTAGTCAGTCCCGGGTGAAACGTGTTTATAACCCAGCAAACATTTCACGGACTGAAGAGTGTTGCTCATACGGCTTTCCGACTGCTACAGCCTTCTGGTTTCCTGCTGTAACTGATGTCAACCTGCTGGTGAATGTCTGAGCACATTAGAAACAGAGAGAAGTAAATCTGTAACAGGATATCCACGGGTCCTTAAAAAGTCTTAAATTAGCTTTTCCAAATTTAAGGCCTTAAAAATCCTTAAAAATGACAAATAATAATCCTTAAATACAGTTTCCAAAGGTCTTAAATTACCAAAGACCCAATAAACAAGATTCTTTTATTTATTCTATATTCTATTTATTTCTATAATTTAGTGAATTTCTAGTTAGTGTTCTGCATTTTTTGTGTGCGATGTTGCCGTAAGCGGAACCGTACGCATTCAGTTGGTTGTGAAAGGGGGCTATTTTCAGATGAGCACATTAGCTGGTTAAGCTAGTGGGAGCTTGCGCCATGGGGAAGTGCAAGTTTAATGGTAACTGGATGGCTAATCCCACGTTAGCGACGTGGTTAGCACCTTCCTTCGTGGGGGGGTGGGGTTGTTAGCAGCTTGAAGGCTGCCTTGGACTTTACGGAGTTTTGAATTTTTATGCTCGTGATCGCCCCCTCAGGCCAAAAGCGTAACGGCAGCTTTAATAGTAGTCTCATGCTCGAGGTGCGCATGCTGTATGTACACACTCAACGAAAATAACAGCTGAGACAGTCCCGTGTGTGCGTGCGTGTGTGTGTGTGGCCCGGAGGACAGAGGGCAGGAGAACACGCAGCTAATTAATTAAATAATTTGGTTCTGTACCTTTCTCTTCAGCACAGCCGACAAAGGTTTATGATGGGTCAGTCCTCCTGCATGCTCAGATCATTCCCTTCCCTTGCTTGAAAAATTGTTCCAAAATGAAAGTTGAACCCACATCTTTTTATCTGTGAATTCAATGCCGTTCGGCGAGTCTCAAATAAAAATTTGAGCATCTTACTGTAAAAAAAAAATATACCATTAATGTAAAATGGTAAATGGCCTGTATTTGATATAGCGCCTTCTAGAGTTCTTGAAACCCCCCAAGGCGCTTTACAACACAATCAGTCATTCACCCATTCACACACACATTCACACACTGGTGGGGATGAGCTACAATGTAGCCACAGCTGCCCTGGGGCGCACTGACAGAGGCGAGGCTGCCGAGTTTTGGCTGTCAAACTTCCATAATGCCCCTTTAACTTAAATTTTAAAAAGAGCTTAAATTTGGTCAAAGTGGCCTTAAAAAGTCTTAAATGTGGCTCCCTTAAACCTGCAGATAACCTGTGTAAGTTATCTCCTTACCAGACTCGGGCTCTCTCGCTCCTGTTTAGTTTCATTTGCACGGCTCTGTGTACATCAGAGACAGGGTATCTGCAGGTTTAAGGGAGCCAAATTTAAGACTTTTTAAGACCTTTTTTAAGGCCACTTAGACCAAATTTAAGCTATTTTTATAATTAAATTTAAGCTTTATTTTCCAGCTATTGCCTGGAACCGGTGCTAACCGCGTTGCGAACATAGCATTAGCCACCCAGTTACCATCGAACTTGCACTTCCCCATGGCGCAAGCTCCCACTAGTTTAACCAGCTAATGTGCTCATCTAAAAATAGCCCCCTTTCACAAGCAACTGAATGTGTACGGTTCCGCTTACGCCAATATCACACACAAAAACTGCTGAAGACTAACTAGGAATTCATGAAAATTTCATAGAAATAAAATAATCTTGTTTATTGGGTCTTTGAAAATTTAAGACTTTTGGAAACTGTATTTAAGGATTATTTGTCATTTTTAATGATTTTTAAGGCCTTAAATTTGGAAAAGCTAATTTAAGACTTTTTAAAGGACCCGCGGATACCCTGCAGAGATGACATCACTTCCTGATTCAGGGATTAAGCGCACAGATGATTTTAAAGCACAAATTCACCATAATTTACAAACTCAAAAGTAAATCAAATTTGTTTTCTGTTTAATTTGCTTTTATTTCCCATCTCACTCTCGCTGAACTCCAATCTCATGAGAGGAAACTCATCTCACTCGCATCCCTGTCAGCAGACATGTCCGGAGAAAAATCCCAAAGGAAACCTTGGAGGATGGAATAAAGAGGAATGTAAATGTCTCGAAGCACGAGCAGCAGAACCGTGGAAGCTTTTCCCTTCAAGCGTCCGTCAGCGTTTTGTTGTCTAGAACAATCTTCTCTCCTGGTTTAAAGGCTGGCATCCCCAAATATGGGCAGCTGGCACATCGGAAGGCGTCGCCAAGGTAACACTGCCACAAAGAAGTCAGAGTTGTCATTTCCTCAGGAGTTGGTTCAGATCAAACAAGAACACGTCTACTCACACTGCCACATGCGGACTTTGGAAGGTTAGTTTTCTGTTTCTCTTTACTCTCCTCCAACTCTTCAGCGAGTCCACAAGTGCTACAAACACAGCAGGTCATGAAAAGGATTATTAGAAATATTCACAGCAAAGGTGGTTTGTATTATTTCTGATGGAAGACCAGGGGTCTCATTTATCAAACATTGCGTAGAATCCTTACTAAAACCGTCCTTAACTCATTCACCGCCAGCCGTTTCCTGATTGGTAAAGCCCTTCGCTGCCAGCATTTCTCACCGTTTTTTTAAGAGTGACAGAATGTTGCGCGCTAGCATGATGTCGACGCCAAAACAACCAAAACAAAGCAGAGACTCACCTCTTACATCAGGAAGAACCTGTGCGTTTCGAGCGTTATTCGTTCTTTCATAATCCGTTGTTCAGTTGCGATCGGCAGAAGCTTTTCCGGTTCGCGCCTCACTTTTTTTACAGCAGCGGCCCAAAACGATCTCCCAACACATGGATGTTCTGCTTCCTGATCACGTGACGTGTGCGGATGAAGATCGGCTTCAGAGCTGAGATGTTTGTTCTCTCGGCGCGGGGGCTCGTCCGACGCCCACACAGTAAAAACATGCAAATGACGACTTTAGTCATTTGCAGTGAATGAGTTAAGCTCAGCAAAAAATATGAACTTACGCCAAGCAGGTTTGTGATCTATCAAACATGGAGGACGCACAGCTGCACGCAATCTCCGCTCCATAAATCAGAGACTAACGAGAATGTTTCTCAGCTGCTTTTTAGTCACATCCCGCCCTCACCACGCCCACTTACTGCCATAAATAGTCAATGCAAAGTGCCTTGTGGATCTCATGCATATACATAAACCGGCTGTTGCAGCGCTCCGCCAATGACATGGCGACCGTAGATCACGGCAGATCAAGGAAGCGCTATTTCACAGAAGCAGAAGTTGAGGTACCTGTGGGTGAGGTGGAGAAATGAAAGGAAGTGCTTTTGCAAAACAAATAAGAGAAAATCCACGGAGTGGCACAGCGTTGCTGAAGCCGTCAATGCTGACTTCTTCAGAGAGATCTGTGGCGGATATAAAAAGAGTGGTCTAATCGGGGTTCGATCCCCAGACTCCCGGGTGAAAGTCAGGCGCGCTAACCAGTCAGCCAAACGGAGATCTCCCTTGTACAAGTAGCCAGGGCGCATGATCAGTCGGGTCACAGTGACAGGACACACACCGTCACAGACGCATGATGTTCGGTCTCAATCTGTCCCCCTGCTGATATTCTGCATTCCGTATTCTGCAGGATTTCATAACTGTATCTTCTCAGCAGCAGCGCTGCAGGTGCTCTCCATGTCCAGCATGTGCGTAAGCCAGGTCCTTAGTCAACTTAAAGTTGCGCACATTTTTCCGCTAAGTTTTCTTTCATAAATCCCAAAGTTTGCGTGGAAAATTGCTTACGCAGTTTTCCGACCCCGTTTTGTGCGTAAGCAAGCTTGATAAATGAGACCCCTGCAGTTTAACCAGAAGTGTTTGAATTGTAATGCAACAACTGAAGCTACTAATACTAATCTAATTACAGAGGTTGTTAGTAAAATACATAAAACATCCTTTTAAGTGGTGAACTCACCAGTTCTTGCAGGCTTTCTTCTTCTTGGTACCTCCTTCACCACAACTTGCAGCTTTCAAAGAAGCTGGATCTGGCTTCTTTAAGTCCTCTTCATCGAGCAGCGCATCAGAATCCAGCAAATCCTGACGTTAGCAGGAACACAAGTGAGGCTAGCAGAGCCAGAGGTTTTCTTTTATTGCATTCAGAGACGTTCCCTTCAAGGCGTCCAGCGCCAGTCGTGAACTCACCACATCGTCGTCATTCATGTCGTTGGCCGACAACGTCCACATTTTCACCGTGTTGGGATCCAGAGCAGGTTTCTCCGCTGAAAACAAACATTTGACCAGAAATGATAATCATCTCCTAAATAAAAGGAAAGCAAGGCCATTCAACTGTAAACCTACCTGGCTTGGGTGTCTTTTTTCCAAATGACAGCTTGATCTGGCTGGAAGATCCCACCTCATAGTTGGGTTTGGAGGCAGACACACGAACTCGGGACAGAGTGTTTCCTTGGTAACCGGTTGCTGCTCTAAAGGAGCTCAACGCCTCGGCGCCGAGTTCTGTTTTACTGACCTGAACGGTGAGAGGAACAAAACTGTGAGCGGACCTAAGGAGACTTCAGAAATAAGACATTCACTCTTTAATCCTACTGGAAAATGTGATTTCAATAATAACCGCCAAATAAACAACATTAGAAACGGAAACTGACCCTAACCCTAACTCACCTCTGTTACTGACATGAAGCCACACAACTTCAGCGTTGACATGAGTTTCTCAGTCGTCCTCACGCTCTGTGCTTCGGTGCCTAAAAATGAACATCGTCGTCATCTAGAATCATTCCAAACGGAAACATTTCATCATCCGATGATTTTGATAAACTTGTAAAAATGTATGAGGGCTTCATTTAAACGCAGAACACAAAAACAAGTGTTACACATCTAATTCATGCCTAAAATGGCCTGCATTTGATGTAGCACTAGAGTCCTGGGACCCCCCAAGGCGCTTTACAACACAAACAGCCATTCACACACTGGTGGTGATGAGCTACACTGTAGCCACAGCTGCCCTGGGGCACACAGACAGAGGTGAGGCTGCCGAGCACAGGCACCACCGGTCCCTCTGAACACCACCAGCAGGCAAGGAGGAGGGTTAAGTCTTGCCCAAGGACACAACGACAGCGACAGACTGAGCGGGGCTCGAACCTGCAACCTTCCGATTACGGGGCGAGCGCTTAACTCCTGCGCCACCGTCGCCCACAAACCTTGCCTTGTGTCATTCAAGAAGAGGGTGAGGAAAAACATTTGATCCACCACATAAGAGACAGTGTCTCCAACCTGTAACCGGCTCTTCCAGGACCAGCCTGCCACCAGGTTTGAGCACTCTGACCATTTCTGCCAAAACGTCTGAACTGTGGATGGAGGAGCCATCAGCCAAGAGGCAGGAGAGTACCCAATCAAAGGAGGACGCTGCATGAGAGGCTGAAATAAGAGGGGAAAAACATTTACTGGTATTCTACCAACTTCTTTTATGTTTTAATAACTGTCGGAATATCATAGCGAACATTTCACAGCATGTGTGTGCTGATGTGTGATAATAATCACCAAGTCTAGCTCAGTATAAAATAAACTTTAGGACTCACAGAGTAACATTCTCTCCATGTTCTCTACTGCCACTTTTCCATCCACCCCAACAACAGAACTCAGTTGTTCTGCATACTGTTTTAAGGCTTCTGGCGAAGATGGCTGCGCCCACACCAACAGAACCGTGTCTCCTGCCTTGATACCGAGGTCTGCCATGGTTTCCCGAAGAAAGATCTAGTCGCCGATTTACTCAAATCTGTAAAATAAAGAAGCTGGTTAAGGAAATCAGCGCAAACACAGAAACTACATTAGTTTAAACAATGAAGGGTTAAACCATCAACACGAGGATAATGCAGATAGGATTTCACACACATCACTGCACTTTATTGATTCACACCTAATTAGAAAGTTCAGGTCTTCATTATAACGTTTGATCAAAAAATTCTTGCAATAGTGAAACACAAAGGTGTGTAGTATTTTTATATCAGCAAAGAAAAATGCTGGGAGAGAAAATAACAGGCTTGCTGCTTTGATCCTAGATGTGTCAACAGAGTAAGTCAAGCTAAATGAGCAGTTTCACATCCATGTAAACACAAATTATTACAGTAAACATAGCACACCTGCCCTGACTACGGTATCAAACCTACGACCAAAGTAATAAAAATACGTATGACAATACTGTTTTTTTTAACTATTATTAAAATGTGAGTGATGCTTCGGTGTTTAACACGGGACAAAAGTGTTCACTTCAAACATCCGAAACGTAGCAAAAAGCAGAGTGACGCAGTTCTAACTGTTGAGGACATTTTTCAGATTTCTTACCGTTTTTAGATTGTTTAAATCCGATAAACATCTACCTCCAATGAACGTACACGTACGTTTGTACCGTGTTACTTTGAAGCTTTTCATTAAATTACATTTTCTAAACAAAACACATTTCCAGCAACTGTTCTCACAGACTCACCTGCTATCCTCCTGTTCGTTAAAAAGTCACGTACGCTTACGTTCGCCTCAGTTTCCTGTTTCTAATTTTCAAAATAAAATAATCGACCGAATTCTCTAGACATACTGTTTATTAAAGTCATTATATGCTGATAAGGATGTTCTTTTGAGATTTTATAAATATTTTTTTGTTCCTTTTAGGGTAAAAGTAAAAAATTAATGGTTAAAAAAATTAACTTCAATATATACATTTTTTTTTTAGTTGAAGGGCACTAATTTAAGTCTGCTTGACTTCCGTTATCTAAGAGTCGCGGTAAAGTGACGTAGCTGTGAGCCTTTCGGCTAATATGGCCGCGCTTCTGAGAGGATTGCGGGCTGGACGGGTCCTCCGAGGACTGGGCGGCGGTAAAACAGACTTTTTTTTTTTTGTCTATTTTTCGTTTAAACATTGGACAGCCCGTAGAAAAAGCATGCTTTTACTATGATTTAGTTTTTTATTGTTAAAGCTAAGAAACGAGCCTGAATTGACGATAGCCACACAGGCAAAGTCATTTCAGTTCAGAAGGTGATAATGAAGGACAATTTCTTACATTAAAGGGGCTGTAGTTTAATAAAAAATAATTGTTAATACTAAAATGTCTACACTAATATGATCAAATTTGCCAGACATAAACTTTTAAGACATAAAGCTGTGTAAACACGGAGGTTGCTGCAGCTGGGGGGCGTCTTCTCATCAGTTATGCAAAGCTGTCAGTGTTTGTGATCGTCTATAAACAGCTGCGAATACTTTACTTGTACGATGAGAAACCTACGATTGACGACACGAACACATTCGTAGCTACATTTTTAGTTTGGCCGTGATTACAAAATCAGGGCACCGTAAACAAACTCGGGTCAGTTACTGTTTATGTTTCATAAAAACCAACCCAATGATTTAATTTTAAATACACTTCAGTCACATTTAAAACAATTTCAGTTCACTTCAGTACAGTCAAATTCAAGGTGTCTTTATTTTGTTTGTATTTATTTATATATAGTTACTTTTATTTATTTTTTTCTAAGATTTACCCCAAAACTTGTTGGGGGTCAGTTAAAGTCAGATACGTTGTATTGTATTTAACTGCATTTTTGCTAAACCTTACAATAATAAAGAATGAAACAGAAAACCTTTAAAGTTGTGCTTTTGAACCAAACTGTAAAACTCCTGAAGTGCACATGAGGTCTGCAAGAAATTGTTCCAGAGGTCAAAAAGACCCTGTGGGTTTACATTTTGGGCACCCCTGGCTTAAGCGTCATAGACATTGATTTAATTCTTCTTCCTTTTAGCGGTTGCTGCCCCAGCAGCAGCAAACCCTCAGCACCGTAGCCTGAGTCGAGGTTTCCACTGTGCAGCGCTGAAGCTGCAGGATGAGTCCAAATCTGATAAATCCACTTCTTTTGCGTCATCCCCTTCCTCATCCTCCACAACGTACCAAGAGCACAGCCAGACTCACTCAGCTGATCAGAACACAGAAGCAGATTTCCAGCATGAATCCGATCCAGCAGCTGACGGAACAAACCCCAGGTCAGTCAGCATGAAACAGTTGGATCTTTACCTTTTTCATTTTGATAAAAGGTCCATGTTTTTTTATTTTGATCAATCAAAATGAGCTGCCTTTGCACCCCTCTTCTTCTTCTCTTTCATTGTTGCTCAAATACAACTCCATCCGTACGTGAAGCGAGCAGGATGAGGAGTATGAGACAGAGGAGCAGCTGCAGGCTCGTATCCTGACCTCTGCCCTGGAGTTTGTCCCGCAGCACGGCTGGTCGATGGAAGCTATCGCTGCTGGTGCCGAGGTGATAAAAACACAACATGTAGCTTAAAGCTTGTATGATGCGGTGAGAAGCATTTGTCTTTTGTTTAATGGTTGCTGTACAAATATCTGATCCACGTGAGAGTAAAGCACGCAGGTAGTAGCTGATGAAAAGTCTTCTAATGTGGTTGTTTTGGCGCCAGGTTCTGGGTCTGTCCTCCGCCTCCGCTGGCATGTTCTCCAACGGAGCCGGAGACCTGGTCCTGCATTTCATCGCCCAGTGTAACTCGAAGCTAACGGAAGTTCTGGCAGAACAACATAATCAGGTCCAGCAGGGCCATGCCGAGTACGTATAACTTCATTGCTCGTGGTCAGGAAGTGAAAGGCTTGAACATTTGGTGGAAGATGCCAATAAAAAAAATATTGAGGTTCTTTTTTAAATTGTTTTTCTTATTTTTTATTCTCCCTGTGTTTTATTGATTTTTAACTGTTAGTTTTAGGAATTTTGTTGTTTTTCCTTTTGATCTTTTATCTCTGTTCTACATGACGGTCTGACGCCGGTTTAATTAACTAACATTTTTAGTGTACAGCTCCTTGTTTGGTTGTAACGCCTTGTTGAATGTCCTTTATAAATAAAATTGGATTTGGAAAAAACATTTAATTAAAATGTATTATAATTAAATGTATACTGAACATGATAAATGGACAAATATTGGAGACGCCTTTTTGTTCATTTCTTTTCCATATTTGAACAATTCTTCCTTTTTTATTTATTGTGATAACTGTGCTGCAGACCAAAGAAGACGGCAGAGTTTCTCAGAGATGCAATAGAGACCCGGCTGCGGATGTACATCCCCTACATCGAAACATGGCCACAGGTTATTCAGAGTAGACGTGGAGAGCACTGAGAAGACTCAAACTTTTAAAAATGGCAGCATGAACTAAATTTGATCCTTGGACTCGTGTTTGTTTTCTCAGGCGATGAGCGTGCTGCTCCTTCCTCACAACATCCCTGACAGCCTGAAGCACCTCTCCACCATGGTAGACGACATCTGGTACTACGCTGGAGACCGGTCCACAGACGTGAGTGGATCCTATCGCCCGCGGTCTCCTTTCACATCTGCTCACAGCTTCCTGTCCCCCTTTCACCAGCATCCCAACACAATCCGGCCTGCTTCCTCTCAGGTTACTAACACCCCACGCCCAACTTCCAATCAACTTAACATTTTATTTTTACTTTTGCATATCTTTGCATAATTTGAAGGATTCTGCAACATACTTGTATGTTTATGTTTCTTTTGTTTAGCAGACGCTTTTGTCCAAAGTGACCTACAAGTGATAATAAAGCCAGAAGGCTAACAACAAACACCAATCAGTCAATTTAAACAGCCTTACTTCCATTCCTTCCTTACTTCTTCTGTTTCTGAGTTTTCTGTTTCATTTGGTGAAGTGTTGCATGTGTTCCTCAGTGCTAAATACTTTTCCTTTCCAACACAGTTACAGTAAATGGATGCTAAACTAAAAATGGACATCCATGTCAACCAGGTAGTTGAGGCCTGTTTTTACCACCTGAGGCGTCTCCCTACAGTTAAGCCCATTTTAAAAACGGCGTCATCTCCATTCAGTTGTCCATACCTTCATTACCTCCCGTCTCGACTAGTCTAACTCGTACGGTATCTCCTCCACTCTCGCCCGCCTTCAGCTAGTGCAGAACGCAAATCTCCATTGGCTTCCCATCCATCTCTGGATGGAGTTTAAGATCCTGGTTTTTGTGTTTAAATCCCTCAATAACGTAGCACCTGGCTACTTGTCTGAGCTCATTCACCCTTATGTCCCTACAAGATCCCTCCGATCAGCCGACCAGCACCTCCGCCATGTCCCTAGCTCCCGCTGTAAGTCCCACGGGGAGCGCGCCTTTTCAGTTTGTGCACCGAAGCTCTGGAGCCACTCGCCCCTCCCGATCAGACTCTCTTCCTCTCTTTCCCTTTTTAAGTCTCGTTTAAAAACTCACTTTTATTCTCTGGCTTTTAATTCAGTCTAACTTATTCTCTGTCTCCTTTTCTTTCTATTTGAATTACTGGATTTAGTTTTTAGTTTTGATTGTTTGTATTATGGATTCATGCCGTGTTTAGATGTGCTGTACGAATAAATGTAATGTGGTTTAAATGTGTTGCTGCTTAGACGAAAATGTAAAAGCTCCATTTTTGCGTGACGTGTTTCTTCTTCAGATGAACTGGTACACTAAGCGGGCCGTTCTGACGGGCATCTATAACACCACAGAGCTGGTGATGCTTCAGGACTCCTCTCCGGACTTTCAGGACACCTGGACCTTCCTTGATAATCGCATTCAGGATGTGGTCAACATGGCCACCACAGCCAAGCAGGTAGAGAAGAATATGTGAGCAATAAAATCAGGCTACTCAGGAAAGTCTGTAGCAGCATGCACGACTTTCTTGCTCCTTCTGCAAATGTTGCTTTGTTTTGACTTTGTTTAGGTCCAGTCGACTGGCGAAGCTGTGGTGCAGGGGCTCGTGGGAGCCGCTGTCACTGTGAGTCTTTCACGCTTCATTAGTGTCGGTACGGTCTGGGGAGGATAGCGTCAGCTCGGTCTCAAACGGGCGGTGTAGTGTCCACGTGTAAACCCCGAGCCTGTGGGCGGCGTTTAGTACACGTGAGGACGTCCGCGGTGTCCTCCATAATAAGAAACAAAGCAGGTGTGAGCCGTGTTGCTTTGGGAGACTCTGAACCACATTATTTTATTAATTTGCTGCGTGTGTCCTCAAAAAACTCTTGTCCTCTGCTGCTGCGACACACACACACACACTCTGCTTTCTCCTATGAGCAGCTGTCTGTCGGCTCGCTGGGACAAGAGCTCTGATGCGGAGGACAGGGACACACGGATATCTCTCTCTTCTCCCGTTCCCACTGACAGCTCCGTGCTACAGACAGAGACGTTTACCTGACAACGTCCAGCGTGAAAATGAATCACACACACGGGAACGCCCCACTGGCCGAGTCTACTCACCAGTCGTCAGTCCGTAGTGTCACCTCGGTCCCAGTCGGACCGCTGAGGGGGAGGTCTGGAAAAAAGAATGGCCTCGGACTCTTTACCCGTTATAGTTTAAACCACCAAATGGTTCCCGAGCGCGGCCGTGTCTGCAGCTCACCGCTCCCCCAGGGGATGGGTCAAATGCGGAGAACAAATTTCGCACACACACCTGTGTGTGTGTGACAACTAATGGGACTTTAAAGAGCAAGTCACTCCAAATCAACATTTTTTTTGTTGATAAACTATATAAATGAGTGTCTGATTATGCTGCAGACACGTGTAGTCAATAATTTGGCACTTTAGTGCATCTTAGTTAAAATTTAAATATTCTGCCTAAAACTGTCAGCGATGCACCGTCGTCAGGCACTGCATTTGAATTTAAATCTGCCATCGCTATTGGCTAAGAGGTACACTATGATGTTAGATGGTACATTATGATGTCACAATGTCATGAGTGTGTGTATTTGTTAGCGGCTCCACCCTCTCGGTCTGCTAGTCAACAGAATTTGTTGCATTTTTCAAACAGGAAGTGGGAGTTGAGTAAGAATCTGGCAGGGGATGACTTGCTCTTTAACTTTAACTTTAGTTCGGCAGGCTCCATCATAGAGCCCTGCACTGGAGCCCCAGGCCCGGGGGTCAGCCCGGCCTTCGGGCCGACGACTGTGTAGTTACCTCGGACACGGGCCGGGCCGGGCCGGGCCGGGCCGGGCCGGGCGCCTTTATTTTTAATCGAATTCATACAAAAAAAGCTGAAACACTTGAACGCAGCAGCACCTGCCTGCTTCTCACGCACCGTTAGCTCAGTTAAGGTGTGTGTGGTTTATAAACGCGCCGATATAAACAAATTTTCAAACTGCTGACTGAAACATGTGGCCCTGTTCTAACACGCCGTTTTATGTCCACTTTGATGTCAGAAACATTCGTTTATCCTCATGAAAACAGCAGCATTCTATTTTTCTGTGAATAAATTCGCTCTGCAGTTAAAAAATTACAGCATTTATCGCTGGTTTGTTTTCTAACTGGAGAGCGCATTTTCAGAGCGGCAGATTAAATTTACAAACGCATCCAATTAATATAGTGTTCGTAAATTCCATCTGCCGCTCGGAAAATACGCTCTGTTAGAAAAAAAAGCTGCATTGATGCTGTTTTTCATTCTTTTTTATTTATTTACTGCAGAACGCTTCCCACAGATGATCAGAACACTGAGCATCCTATCACGCTAAAACATTATGAAAGGTTAAAAAAAAAAGCCGGGCTCGGGTCGGGCCAGAGAATCCTGAAAACCTTTTCGGACCGGGTCGGACTGGGGCTCCACCCCCTCGGGCCGGGACGGACACGGGCTCAGATTTTAGGCCCGTGCAGGGCTCCACTCCTTCATTGGCGGTTTTCAAATCTCGATTAAAGACCCACTTCTGGCTTTTGGACAGCGACTCGTTTTAGTGCTTTAATGCGTTCTTAGTATTCCTCGTGTTTTATCTGCTTTTGATCGGTATTTTGGTCGTGTTTTGGTTTAGCCTGTGCAGCACTTTCTCCCATGCTGCGTTTTAAACGTGCTATATAAATAAATAAATAAATAAACAAACTATGGGATGGAAAATGCATATCTGACCGATGTGAGAAATAGGGCTGAACAATAATTCAATAACAATGTCTATCGATCGATAGACATGAAAAAAATGAGTAGATAAAAAAAGTTTCCCTTCTCCATCGTTGCCCATCGAGTAGCTTCATACCAGTCATTACTTCCACCCAACCAATCAAAAACACAGACCCAAGCCCTCCCCGCCCAGACAGACAGCTCTGTGACTTAAACAAGATGTTGCAGCAAGGAGAGGTGGAAGAAACTGTCCCGAGGAAAGCTTGCAGCACTTCATCCGTGTGGCAACATTTTCATTCTTACACGTCTGACAAAAACAAACAACGGTTTGCAAAATTCGCAGAGAATCAATAAAAGCCAAGTCTGGTAACACAACCAACTTGTTTTTATCATAAAGTAATGACATAAAACGGACAGGGCTGCACTTAAAATATGTTTTCTACATTTTTCATAGGATTTTCAATAATTATTGATATCGATCGATAAGGTTTTTTTTTTAAACGATAGGATTTTTTCTATATCGTCCAGCCCTAGTGGGAAACCAAATTCTGGTTTCCTTACCGGTCCCGTACCAAGCCGTGCTGACGCTAATGTGCATGCGCCAAATTCTCATAACCCTACAGGTCATGACGGCAGTCGTACGTATGTAAAGAAACGCTCTGTGGTCCGCAGGTTTCAGGATTAGAAATCATTTAAAAAGTATTAATTGTGTGTTTTTATCATGAAGTCACTGGTTGTATGTATGTAGTTTGTTTATATATGTACACATGTTTGGCTGTTTTGTTTATTTTACAGTTGAAGAATCTCACGGGACTGAACCAGAGGCGATGATGGGAAACCTCTCCGTCCCACTTGGCCATTTAGTTTCTGAGCTTAAGATCGGTTTTCCTTTTGCTCTAATATTTGTTTAATTGTACGACATGGCTCAGAAAGAAATTAAATTATGGAATAAAGAAAATCTTAATTTGATATCTTTCTGAACATTTGCAGAATCTGTGTCTTTGTTTCCCCACATCCAAACAGCTTCGTCTCTGTTGTATAGAAATGCAAACATGAATATCATTTACTGAACCACACACCCATTAAAGTTTAAAATGTTTTTGTTCTGTTGTTGTCTTTCTTTTGAATAAGCAGTTTCTCTATTTTTTTGCAGCAAACACACAAACAAAGGCGCAACAGTAGAAAACGGAATCTTCTGGTGTCCAAAGCCAAGCTTTTATTTTTTTAAACCATTTGTGTTTTTTTCCCCTCTGTTAATGTTTAAAGAGCAGTAATGAGTAAAATGGAAATTCACAATAAATATAACATTTTTATGGAAATAATGGGAGTTATCACTTTAGCAAAAAGGGAGCAATCAAAATCCTGCAATGAAGTGGTGTTTAACCGGCTGTTGAAGCTTATTTATATTGCCGCTCAAAATAAAATATTAGTTGAGACTTTAGGTGCTTTTACTCTGAAGGACAATCCGTCGCTAATAACCCGGTTGTGAAAGAAAAGCCCGCCTTCAAACAAAGATATCAGCCAATCATAACTGTAGCTTGAAATCTCTAGCCAATAAGCTGCCAGCTAATGTTTCCGCAGAGGCCTGCAAACCGAGGTCACGGTAGTGGAAGTCGTGAGGTCTTAAGACGGGTTTTGTCGTAATTTTAGTTTATAAATCACAAAATGCCGTACGCTAACCAGCCAACGGTGAAAATAACAGAGTTGACGGACGAAAACGTAAAGTTTGTTATTGAAAACACGGATTTGGCGTAAGTATTGTTTGTTTTTTCCATTCGAGCAGAGCGTGAGCCTCAACTGTAGTTAGCGTCAAAACATTCATGTTCCCAAACCCCAAATCATCGATAAGTTCGTTTATTTTACGCATTTTTTACCTCAAGTAAAGTGAAATGAATTACTTTATATAATTGTTAAAATGCGTTTGCATGTCCGTTTTGATGAACACGAATTAAAATGCAAAGGGATGCTACTTTGTTTATTTCATCACACCTGCCTTCTGTTTTTCAGATTTGAATTAAAACGCACCTGAATGCGTTTTACAGGGAAAGTCAAACGTTGTAGGGACAGTTACCCAAATGACTGTGAAACTGTTTTTTATTCAGATCACCAAATGGATTTGTGTTTGTGACTTTAGTAACTCAGGTGAATTATTAATGCAGCATCCATTACCCCAGATAAGCGGACAAAAATGGATGGATGGACGTTTTTGTCCGCTTATCGGGGGTCAGGTCACAGGGGCAGCAGCCTAAAGGCCCAGACTTCCCTCTCCCCAGCCTCTTAGGCCATCTCCTCCGGGGGGATCCGAAGGTGTTCCATGTCCAGCTGAGAGACGTAGTCCCTCCAGTGTGTCCTGGGCCTCCCTTTAGGCCTCCTTTCAGTTGGACGTGCCTGGAAAACCTCTCCAGGAGGCATCCTGACCAGATGCCCGAGCCACCTCAACTGGCTCCTCTTGATGTGGAGGAGCAGCGGGTCTACTGGGAGCCCCTCCTGGCTGACTGAGCTTCTCCCCCTATCTCAAAGGGAGAGCCCAGCCACCCGTTTTAATGTACATTTGTAGAAAATCTATGAAGAGGCTTAAGCACAGCCTCCTTCAAACTACCATCCTGCTCAGGAAAGTTTTTTACTGCTGCATTGCCTCACAGATTTTTCCTCTTTTGTTTTTTTAGGGTTGCAAACTCTCTCCGTCGTGTGTTCATGTCAGAAGTTCCTACAATAGGTAATCGTTTGATTCCCCTGCAAGCTGTCATTCAGATTAAGCTGTCTTTTTTTTTTTTTAAGTCTGGTTTGGAAAAAATCCTAATTTTCTGGTTCAAGTCAGGTTTAGTTTGGTATCCCAAGTTTTTGCCTACAGGCTCTAAAAGCTAGGTTTGGGTATTTTGTGTCTGCGTTACTGAAACGACTAACCCAAGCTTATTCCCAGCGATCGATTGGATCCAGATTGATGCTAACTCGTCGGTGCTGCACGATGAGTTTGTCGCACACAGAGTTGGTTTGTATCATGAACTCATTTTGCTGATTGCAGTGTTGCATAAGCAGGATGTAACATTTCTGTGTTTGTTTGTTTTCAGGCCTCATTCCTCTCACCAGCGATGACATAGTGGATAAAATGCAATATTCAAGGGTGAGTGTGGCGTTTCAGCACAAACGGCTGATTATGTTCGTATTCAAAGCTTCTCAGCAGGTCGAAGACCAAAGTGTTATAACGGAGTCTTTTCTTGTTTCCGCTGTAGACTAACATCGTTTCAGAGCTGTGTGATATTAAGTTCCTGTTGCAGTTATTGTGGATAAAGTTAACAGACGTATGGGAATAAATGATCAGAGTGGTTATTAGGGCTGCAACAACGAATCGATAAATTCGATGAAATTCGATTACTAAAAGCGTTGGCAACGAATTGCGTCATCGATTCGTTGTGTCGCACAACTCTTCCAAAAGCGCCCCCCCTTCCCGCCCGCCATTGCGCGCAGACCAGAGCAAGTCAGATCAGCGCGAGGGAGAGCCGGCAGATCAGCGCAAGGGAGAGCCGGCAGACTTGCGCTGCTGCGAACCGGTTCCGCATTGTTGTGCAGCGATCCAGGCGTGCTGCTTCCAGCACACGGTCCATTCTCAAAGTGGTTCAACCAAAAAACTATAATTAGCACACGATCGTTCATGTCCGCACATGTTCTCTATTTTGTCTTATTTGTGCCTGAAGCGCGCTACTGCGGAGCTCATCACCTGTGCTGTGGTGATTTCACCTCACGCAGCATCGAAAACGCGCTCTCCGCTGTGCGGTCAGGAGATCCCTTTGATCTGCTCAAAAGTAACTGATGAGGTGAAAAGGTAAGAATCCAGGCAACAGATTTTCTGGAGAGTTTAGAGGAGATGCAGGAAGATGAGAGACAGACAGGACAGGAAAATAGTTAAATAAAAACAAGAAAACAAAACAAAGTGTTGAAAAGTAAAATGTAGGTAGATTTATCTCCACTACACGTTTTTACCAGTAAAAAACAATAAGTTATACACATGTAATATTTATACATCTGATACAATTCAGATCACCTTCAAAACTCAGTCACACACCCAGGGCCGTTTCAAGACATTTTGGGGGCCAAAGCAAAATGCCCCCCCCCCCCCCCCCCCCCATAACTGGGCTCCCCAGAAGCCTCTGTGTAATCCATACCCTCTCCAGGAGTATCAGTTATACAGTGTTTATAAAAGCCCCTCAGACATTACTGACATGCTCTAATATTATCAGATGAAAAACTAAATTATCAGACACGCTGTCTCATCTGCTTCTTTTCTAAACTTTTTAAAAGTAACAAAACCATTTGAAAGCCACTATTTGTGGATTCTCTGAAAGTTTCCATGGAGTGTGTGACAACTTATTTTTTCATTGATCCTATCGTCTAATCTCACAGCTGAAACAAGCATCCTTAATAATCTGTGCACAGGAAGCTTACCGATGCTGTAGTAAAACAAAAGGTATAATAATTTATTATTAATAAAACCTTGTTGCAGCACTAAAGCAGAAAAATTAGATTTTGCATTAAATATGCAAAATATTTACATATGAATTGTTTTAGAGCCCTTTAATTGGCAGAATCTGATATTAATTTAGTTCTTACAAAAAATGGGTCCCAACATGGTTTGTGTGGCGTTGCCATAGTGTGACGTCATAGGCACAGATCCCCTGTCCTCTTGTTTGGAAATGGAAATATGATCACCCTACATTAAACAAACTGTCCACCCGGGCTTTTGCGCTGCACAGAGACGCTTCGCTGCCTACGACTGAACGTCAGTTGAGAGTCAGTCTCATGCAGACTGACCAATGAAGAGAGGGCCTCAAGTTAAGACCCTCTCCTCATTGGTCAGTCCACACGAGGTGGGTCAAAGGTTACTCTGGGCGGGTTACGTGTTGTCAGGCATTCAAGTATTGAGTATATTTACTGCATATTACAGTAAAATATTCTGTATGTGACCACATTATGGTGATCCTCGGGTCGTGATGATGGAGCCCTTGAATATTGTTGCCCAGGGTACAACAAAGTGTTAATCTGGCCCTGGTTCCGCCGTCACATTCCCGCAGAAACTGGTTGATCACACCGGGGCCAGACTACTAGCATGTGGTTTTACAACCACAATGTCCTCAGAAGCAAAAGCGCTTTTAAAAGGGAGGGAGGAGTCCTAACTGTTGCTGCAGGCGTGTTGTGTGAGAGTGCAGTTATATACTGGTTAATATATTTTTGGGTTCAGTTGCTTTCATGTGGCCTAATGTGAGTCTATTTGGGATCATTGGAATGATCAGCAGCATTTCTTGATGTGACTTTATGGCAGTTGCCCAGGGCATCATCGCAAGGAGGATGGCATTCATTTACTTTTGCTTTATTTGGTATTTTTTCAGTCATTTTTGGAAATAGTGATCAATTTTGATTAATTCACAGCCAATGTTTAATTACATTTAAAATAAATGTCAACAGATGAGATCAAACAAAACAGATGAGAATTGCCCTTAAGCTGTTTAACTTGGACCAAGCATTTTAGGTCACAGATAGATGTAGCTTAGGGTCTCTGTCTATACACCTTATAAGACAATTTAGGTGATGGCATGTTGTTTTCTAATAATGTTGTGTTAAATAAAGTGAAGGAAGGAGAGAAATAACGTTTCCCTAGCAGTTTTAAAAAATTTCCCCATGTAATCCGATTAATCGATTAATCGTGTCGAGACCCCATCCGATTAATCGATTATCCATATAATCGTTTGTTGCAGCCCTAGTGGTTATTGTTGGTGTCAGCATCATTGTCCCACGTGTCCGCTCCTCCTGCAGGACTGTACCTGTGAAGATTTCTGTCCTGAGTGCTCCGTGGAGCTGACCCTGGATGT
This sequence comes from Nothobranchius furzeri, assembly GCF_043380555.1. Classification (NCBI taxonomy): domain Eukaryota; kingdom Metazoa; phylum Chordata; class Actinopteri; order Cyprinodontiformes; family Nothobranchiidae; genus Nothobranchius; species Nothobranchius furzeri. Next base: position 86,087,626 of record NC_091744.1, read on the forward strand.
TCGGTGCACGGAAGATCAGACGCGTCACGTCACCTCGCGTGACCTGTTGTCCAACAATCCCAGAGTCATCCCGGTGAGTGTGCAGTCTCTGGAGTTGCATCACAGAGCAGAACACAAAGCTTAACGTTCTCTTGTGGGTTTCTAGGTGACTTCTAGGAGCCGAGACAATGATCCAAATGACTACGTTGAGCGAGAGGGCGAGTTTCTCTTTAAAATACTTGTGGAACAATTTCATTGTGTTCTTCCACACTTTGCTTATCTACATTTTCTGTTTGTGTCGTTTACCAACACGACAGACATTTTGTTGGTAAAGCTTCGTAAAGGTCAGGAGCTTCGGCTCAGAGCGTACGCAAAGAAAGGTTTTGGTAAGGAGCACGCCAAGTGGAACCCAACCGCGGGGGTGTCCTTTGAGTACGACCCGGACAACGCACTGAGACACACGGTCTATCCACGACCTGAGGAGTGGTACGTCTTCATTTCACCATAAATCTTGTAAATTATAATGCTGAACAGCAACAGAATGGTGTGTTTTATCTCAGGCCAAAGAGTGAATACTCTGAGATCGAGGAGGATGAAGTTCAGGCTCCCTACGACCCAAACGGAAAGCCAGAAAGGTAAATAAACTTCTATTATAGGATAATTTTAATGATGTTTCCTGTTAAGAAGTTCTGCGTGTTCTTGGTTCAGCTCAGGAATCGTTTTTACTTTAAAAAAAAAACACAAAACTGAGATGTTCTGAAAAGGAAAACTTGGGATTTTTGCTCCATCCAGGTTCTATTTCAACGTGGAGTCGTGCGGTTCTCTTCGACCAGAGACCATCGTCATGTCGGCGTTGGCGGTCCTCAAGAAGAAGCTGAGTGACCTGCAAACGCAGCTGAGCCACGAGATCCAGAGTGACGTTCTCACCATCAACTAACTAAGCAGAACCTGGATTCACACTGGCTAGGGGGGTTCTGAGATTAATACAAAATATTTAGTTGGATTAAGAATAAAACTTCAAACTGTCAGATAATTATTTTTTGTTTAATGACTGTTTTTAAATAAATCCTTTTTAAATGTGTGTCTCTTTACTAGTGTTCGTTTTATTTTGAAGACCAGCTGTTGGAAGTTTGAAGTGACCTGAAGAAACTTTGTGCTTCAAAGATAAAAGAAAAACAAGAAAACTAAATCTCTAGATAATGACAGCAGTATGAAAATCGAGCTATTTGTAATATTCTATTTAATTTGATATTTTTTGTAATTAGAATTTTAATCCTCCAATGAAAACAAAAAATAATGACTTCAGATTATGTTTAATTGTAATTGGTAATCTGATTTGATTGATGGCCACATACTCTGTTAAAAAGGGATTAAATTTATTAAGCCATCTAGATGCAACTGACTAGCGCTTCATCATCATCACAACACCACCCTGCTTCACTGGCTGCCAGTCAACTTCAGGGTTCATTTCAAGATCCTGGTTCTGGTCTATAGGGCCTTACATGGACAAGCACCATCTTACATTGGTGATCTTCTTAGTCCCTACACCCCCAGCAGGTCCCTGAGGTCCAGTGATCAAAGCCTACTGGTTGTGCAGCACCAGGCTAAAGGTCAAAGGTGACAGATCATCTGCTGCTGTGGCCCCCAGACTCTGGACCTCTCTCCCCCTGAGCCTGAGACCAGTGGACTCAGTGGTCTCCTTTAAAAAGCAGCTGAAGACTCACTTGTTCAAGCTGGCTTTTGTATGACCTTCTTCACCTCTCTCTTTATTCTGCTCTCCCCACCTATTCCACCTTCCTCAGGATCCACTGGTTTCCCTCTTTCCTGTTCACTCTCTCTCTTTCATAACATTTTTTAAATCACAATTGTCTATTTTTGCTCATTTTAAATATATTAGTAACCATTTTATAAATTCTTTTTTATATTTTTACATTTTTTGTTTTTGTGAAGCGCCTCCTTCTTCACGTAAATTCCTTCCAAACAAAGCTTAAAAACTTTATAAGGCTTTTAAGTGACTGTTAACTATTGTTAGTCTGGGTAAGGTGAAAGCCAGAACTTCTTTACGTGTACGAACTATCAGCTCCTAAAACTCAAATCTATTCTAATTAAAGTTAAGAAATATTGAATGAACCATCTAGCTAAAGCAGGAGCTATCAGCAGCTAGCTACAGTGCTAGAAATCTTGCGCCCTCTGATGGCCACAAATCAGAACTACATATACTGTAGGGTATTTTAAAAGGTAATTTGAAATAAAAACATTTTATTACAAATTTTAACCAGCATAATTTTTGTAAATTCTAATCAAACATGTAAGATATAAAACTGTTAGTTATTAGTTCGAGACTAACAAATACTCAACTACATCTAACAAGCACTTACACATTCTTTTTAAAGCTACACATTTTAAAAACAGGATCAAATATCTTTGGATTTTACAATAATTTTATCGACTACTCGTACACAATAAAAACAAAAAAGTTCTTTTTACTGCTTGTTTTTGCCTAAGTAAACTTAATTTATTTACTTGTAATCGGTTATTTGAATTGATTGATGGCCGCCTCTGTCTGGGATTTATATTTGTCATTTAGGTCTGTTTTGCTAGAACAAGGGTTTTTTGCACCCTCTAGTGCATTTAAACCGTTACTGCTTTTGTCAAGCTAAATAAGATATATGGACCAGCACTTCCTGTAGTTTCCTTCTAAATAAAACATGGGACTTAAAGCTTTCTGCGGCTTTTTAAAAACCAGTTAACAGAAAAGTCAGAACGTCTTCACGTATGCAAACTACTTTACTCCTAATTCTCAATACATTTTATTTATTATGTAATTGTCAGCCTTGAAAAAGATTACAAGATACAACAATTTCCAGTTATTCATTCAAAATTAAACAATTAGAAAGTTACACTTTTTGTAAATTATTTATAAATAAAACGCCATGTTAGCTTTAAGGTTAGGGTACGGGTACACCCTTAAAACATAATTAAAACTTTATTTCTTAAATACTAAACACAACGTTAGCCAGCTAGCTTCAACGCTACTCACTCACACACTTTTTTTCAAAACTTTATTGACAAGGTGAAAGTATACAATCAAATTGCTCCTCACTCACACACATTATTATTAACGAGGAGAGAAATTAGCGCCCTCCGGTGGAAAAATCCTGCAACTACCCTTTTCAAATGTTTGATTTTTCTCAATTTCTTGTCGTACATTTTATTCAAAATTAATGAACACTGTGCTTTTTTATAGCAAAAATACTTACAGTATTAATTTTGCCTCTGAAATTTTACATTTGTATTTACCTTAATATCACTCTATTTCTCTCTTATACAATTAATTCTATGCATTGGCAGACCTTTTAGGACTTTTATTTTGAAATTCTTAATGAATGGTGTTGCGTCTTCAACAAAAACGTCAAGATGAAAATCTGCACGCTCATTCTCGGATGTCGGATCAGCTGATCGTTTATTTACCAGCAACTGTGCTGTGAACTACAGTGATGTCGACCAGCTAAAGAAGCTGCGGCTGCTGCAGGAGGTAAATGCTAGAGAAGGTCAAGCCGAACCTCGTTCACATTTCTCGACATTTAAAGTTTTCCGTCCTCGCAGCACGTGTTACTTTTTACAAACAAACGTTACAGCATGAGAACTGAAATATCTGGAGGAATTGTTCAATTCGGATTAACTTCTGTGAAAGAAACTATAATATTTAGACATATTTTACAAGCCCAAATGACCACTACCGAAACGAAATTTAATATCTCTCTTAAGCATATTGTGAACGTTAAACTTATCCGGATGGAAATTCACGCTAAAACTGACGTTTTGTTTTACACGTTACAACCCTCGACATTAACATACAAACACAGTCATTATGAGTCTCTGAACATCTTTTTCTTTAAGAGGATCACGAGTTAAAATCCGGTTGAATTCGTACGCTGTTTTAATTAATTAAGTTTCACATCCTGCAATCTATTAAATTTATTTTTAATTATTTTAGTTCACTTAAAATAATTCTAACCCCATATATATATATATATATATATATATATATATATATATATATATATATATATATATATATAAATTCTATGCATTGGCAGACCTTTTAGGGCTTTTATTTTGAAATTCTTAATGAATAGTGTTGTGTCTTCAACAAAACGACAAGATGAAGGTCTGCACCCTCAAAATTTATATATATATATATATATATATATATATATATATATATATATATATAATTATTATACAATAAAACAAGCCTGAAAAAGACACATGCCTTCAGTGTATTTTGGCTTATATAAACATTGATTATTAATTTCTGTACTTAGACCTCTCTGTCTGGTACCTTCTCTGTCAGAAACGCAAATGGCTGTGATGAGGAAGAGGTTTGTTTCCTCCTCAGCTGGGGAAGAGGATACGAACCTCTGGGAGAATCCTCATACTTCTGAATCTGACCAGCCCAGTGAGGAACACCCTTATGCATCTCTGCTGTGGTAAGCTGTCTCTGCAACCTGCGGGCAGATTCGAGTCTCCCCAGGTGGACATCAGTTTTGTATTCACATTTGACATTTGTTCACATGAAAATGTTACTGTGCAGCTGTCACAACATCCAGGACTCGCTGCTGAGCTCCAACAGTAACTTCACAGGATACAGAGGCATCCTCAACTGGATTATCATTTTGCTCGTCAGTTTCTCATCACTTTCTTCTGTTTATCTTAAATAAAATTTATTAAAATGTGCTTTTGTTTAACCCTCAGCTGTTTTTGTCTTCCAGGTCCTGACTCATGCCCACCTGTTCTTAGAGAACTTCATACAGTGAGTGTAAACCAACCAGGGATTCTCTTGAGGACCAGGACTGGCTACCGCTGGACTACATCAAGGGAAAGCAGTCCTGGTTCTCGGGTGCTGCTATCCAGCAAATTCTAGTTGTTTTCCTGCTCCAACACACCTGTTTTTAATCAGTAGGTGATTTACGGGATTCTGTAGAAAGTCTGGTGGACAGGTGATTTAATCATTGTATTAGAATGTATTGGAGCAGGGAAACGACTAAAGCATTCTGGGTAGCGGAACTCGAGGACCAGGGTTGGCTGACCTTGATCTAAACAGATATTGACATTGACATATATCTTCTTTCATTGTGATTTCAGAACTACGTTGATCATTGCTCTGATTGGTCCTAGCATGGTCCAATAGCACACAGGCATTCTGCTCCTTGACCAAGCGCTGTCTATGGGCTGTAGCTAGACTATATATTTACATGCATAAGGTGGCTTACTCTGGTTTATTCCGGTAACAGTACAACCTCACAGAAGCAAAATGCTAGGATCACGATGTACCACTAGATAAAACGATATACACCAAGGATCTGCTGTGGCGTCCCAATAAATCACAACAGGCAGGGAAATGTCCACTTTGCTGCCTGTAGTGACATCTAGAGGTGGAAGTTGTTATTGCAGCCAGTTGCATGAACATATTTTTTAGTGATGGGATTTATGGCTCATTCGTGAGAGAAGTTCATTAGTCGGTCGTTTACCTCAAACAAAGACTGGCTCCTTGTTTGGGGGGGGGGGGGGGGGCATTAGAGCAACGAGTTCCTGCGGTGTCCGTGAGGGCACACGGGGTTGGTTAGGGTTCCTCCTACGTCCGTCACAGCGGTGGGTGGGGTTTGAGTGGTTGAGCTTGTCCGACTTCCGGGGAGGTTTGTTACCGGGAGACGAGATGAACGGCTCTCTACAGGGACTCGGCTCTCAATGTTCACTTTGAAAACCCGTTCGAAAGATTCGATTCGTTCGTGAACGTCACATCACTAATATTTTTCCTCATTTGCTTTAAAACGGTCCAAATGCCTGTTTTCCATCATATGATTTGAAACTATTTTATCCTGCTTTTGACCCTAAATGCTTTTCTGTGTAAATGACCCCCCCCCCGACACCCCCCCCCCCCACCCACCCACCACCACCACCACCACCCCCATTACAGACATGGCTTCCTAATAGATGTGAGAAAGGTGTTGGGTCATCTGATTGAAGACAGCTGCAACTGGCCATCGGTCAACCTCCTTCTGGGTAAGAAACTCATCTAACCTGCAGGAAATCTGAACAAACTTATAATGAAAAATAATTCCAAACACTATTTTTAGGAAGGTCGTGTGTTTGCAAAAAAATTGAAAGGTGTTGTTCTCTCATTTGGTCAATACATTTGCAGTAGAAGGAATGAATGGCTACCTACTCTGGGTACAAGAAGCCCTGATGCGGCTGTTTCAGGATCTAGAAGACTGCCAGATCAGAGGAGAGTTTCAGACAGCAGGGTTTGGAGTCTTTCTTCCTGATTTTTGAACATCTCTCAAAATGCTAATGCTAACAGTTCCTCCCCAATGGTCTCATTCCGCCGCAACCTCCGCAATCTGGCACCCAACCACTTCTCCTCTCTTGTTGCCTCCACTCTTCCATCTCCCAGCACATTCTCTGCTTATGAAGTGAATGAGGCCACCGAGTCACTCTGCTCCACACTCTGCTCTTGTCTTAACAACTTGTGCCCTTTAGCCACTAGACCTGCTAGATCCTCACAGTCGCTAAATGATAAGCTCCGGTCTCTACGCACCAAACTTAGAGCTGCGGAACGGAAATGGCGCGAAACAAAAGATCCTGGGGATCAACTGAAATCTCATGAATTACTGTCCTCATTCTCTGCCAGCATCACTGATGCAAAGAAAGCTTTCTACACTGACAAAATTCTCAGCTCTACTGACTCTCAGAAACTATTTTTGACATTCAAAACTCTGCTCACCCCTCCATCTCCACCTCCTACCAACAATCTATCAGCTGCAGTGGCGGATCTAGGATTTTTCTGAGGGTGGGGCCATCAAGGGGCCACAATATTTATAGAGGGGGCCACGTACAGTCCAACATACTTGCATACTATTCCCAGTGTTGAATGGTAGATACAGTTTACCACCCAAACCATGTTGAAAAACATCAATGCAGTTGTACATCAATTTTTACTGTACATAGACAAAATACAACCACACAGCATTTGAGAAATTTTAGCATTCAATTTATTTTGCAAAGCCACAAATATCAGGTTAAAATATGTTTGTGAGTGGGAAAAAACACCAGAAGAATATCACAGGACCCTCTGCTCTTGACTGGGAAATGTCTGGTGGGAAGTAAATTAAATAAGTCTGAGTCATTGCTTATATCTCTCAACCTTTAACATTCATGGCATTCAGAATCTGCAAGTGATTGACTGCAAAATTCAATTAAATTTAAAGAGCCTTTACAAGCATATCACCAGGTCCGACTGGAACAGAACACCGTTCTGATGTCTGCGCAGGACTCTGTGCATCACACTGGAAGATGTCTGAAAACAGCAAATGAAAAATTACCTAACATAAGCCGAATACATACACAAGCATTTATTACTTTCTAAGATCAATGTTTACCATTTGATCCTGCAGGATTAGCAGTGATTGGTGACTCAGGTGGCCCAGCAGGATGGAAGGTTAAGTCATTAACTTCACTCTGGTTGTCCGAATTGGAGAGAGTCTTGTCCCAGTTTGCAGCTAAAACCCAAATATAGGTCAAACTCCAGCTAAATCCAGCCAAAACTTTGTTTTCTATGAGAACACATTTTTATTTATTTGAAATTGAAGACTTGAAAGATCGGACTATAAAGATGAGTTGTGGTAGATGTAGACAAAGAAACCAATACAATTTAAATCCATTATGTTAATGTTATAGTAAATCACATCACCATGAAGCAGAAGAATTCAGTAAACACATGTGCCATTAGTACAGAAGAACAACATCATTTAACAATTTTGAGATAATGGTGATTTTTTTATTTTTACCTAGAATAACGGCAGGAAAAATTGGACTAACAAAGGAATATCCAAAACACAAAATCTCTTTGGAAAACTTCACCTTGACCTTACTTAATCAACCAATTACAAAATTCAGTGCTTCAAACAAGGACTTTTCCCACAAATTTTACAATACATCAAAATGTCACAATTTAGGGAAACCTTGAAGGAATTGTGGGAAAGGAAACTTAACTGCAACATTACTGATGATGAATGGAAAGATGCTTTGAGAAACGTAAAATCATTTACTAAAGGGAAGCAATTTTGCCACTAATGATTTGTCACAATTAACAACTTCTATCAATTTAAACAATAATCCTTTATTTTTGGTACTTGGAATAACTGACCCAGTTATTACTGATAAATATAAAAAGCTCAATGCAAATTTTCTGTGCAAGAAAATGACTCCACATCAGTTGGATCAGCTCCAAGATAAAATGGGAAAAGGTTATCCTCAATTATAAGCAGAAGTATTGGACAGCATTAGGTCGTTTATAAGTGGTCAGACGTCCTGCTGGATAATGTGGTGCAATCATGATCTTTTACAAAAGATTACGCGATGGCGGTGAAAAGGGGGCTTGGGGGCGGTCTCTGCGCTGCCACGGACTTCAGTTTATCTTGGACATAACTTGCTTTTTATTGCGATCAAAGCCACACTCAGTAAGCTTTTTTAACAAGCCGCTCCAGAAGGTGTCTGGTGATATATCAAACTTTTTCTATATCGGCCAGCGGCCCAAATTATTTTTAAAAGCTGATTTAAAAAATACTAAAAATCAGGCACCTGTGTGGCCAACTGCCGCCACTTCCAGACTGAAAAAGAACCTGAAGGACCCCAACACACTGTTTTTTTTAATGTTTTGAGTTTGTTTTATATTCGGAGTTCATTAAATATTAAGAGATTTATTGACTTATTTAATTTATATTGCACACAGTGAGTATTGTTATCTTTCACAATCAATGTGCTGCTAAAACCGATATATATATATATATATATATATATATATATATATAAATATGTCAGCCTTAATTGGCTTTAGATATCGGCCTTCAGCAAAAAAATTTCTTTAAAATTGGTATCGGCATCAGCCTTAGAAAAAAAACATATCAGTTGGCCTCTAGTTTTTATCAACATCATTGGCATTGTCGATTCTGTCTATCGATTCAATTCCAGAGTAGTTCAATAGGTGGCAAAAATCTAATAGCACACGGCCTCCAGCAATACAACTGTTGGTTTATTTGTGATAAATAATCAGTTGTCCCTGTATCGGTTTGAAAGACCTTTCCAGATGTTCTCCTTCATGCTCCCTGTGAAGGCAGAGTCATCTTCTTGATTGTTGCGGTGTTGCTGTAGTTAATGCAGAGTGGGAAAAATCTCCCCACAGATCGGACTTTAGTCGCTGGAGTCTGCTAGTGTGGAGGTGTGTATATAAGGTAAATGACGCTAACATGCTAGGCAGTGTTAGCTGATTAGATACCTACAGTAGTAACAGGAGAGGATGTGCGAACGTCACCACCGCCGCTACTGGTGCGTTGAAATTCACTAGTCCTGAGTGGGACAAAACACGTCATTAACTTGACGTTGTTGCGTATTTTGTGCCCAAATGTTTTTTTCCTTCCCTTGATGAAATTCCTTCTATGCAGGCAGTGGCGGTTCTACATCGAATTACTCCCCGGGCGAGGCCCCGTTTGAGCGCCCCCCCAACCGCCCCCCCCCCCCACCACCACCACCACCACCACACCACACCACCTGCATGAACACACGCATGTTTTCTACAAACAGGCATGTTTTATTAGAAGGACTATTGAACATTCATTTTCTAAGTTGCACATATTTACATTAATTACTATGAAGTTGTCAGAATGTAAAGCAATATACATTATATACTGTATCAAAATATATAGAATCAAATATACAAAAACAAACAATAACTAAATATTAAGAATATATGAACATAATTTATAATAAATATTCTAAATAGCAAAAATATTTCACACGTAACAAACTAAAGATAATCACTACAGCATTGCACTTAGAATAGAAAACACGAACTAAAATTAAAACCTAACCTTGATGCAACATCATCAATAATGTCATCACATGAAATCTGCTCCCCTACTGAGTGATTGATACTAATCAGAGCCAGGTGAGTGAGCCGCCCCTGAAACATAGGTGACCTCAGGTATGACTTGATCAAGTTTTGAAAAGCTCCTCTCAGCTTGAGCCACAGTGACTGGCAGAGCAGTCCAAAAGTTGGGGTAGATGTCCAATAGATCTCATGATCCATAATATTTTAGAATTGCCTCTGAAATTGTAATTTAAACTGACATAAAAAACTGTAGACTACCAAAAATGCCAACTTTTACAGAACAAATCATGTAAAAAATAATCAGTGCAGCCATCTGCAATAAATAAACAGGATAGTTAGTGGTGACTGGGGTGTTTTCTTCTGCTTGTACAGTTTTTATTTATTATTATGTGAACTTGATCAACATGTGTTTGTTGTTGTTCAGGCAGGCCACAGGCTGCAGCGAGCATTTAACAAATCCTAGTTTGAATCAGTAAAAACCGATTCAAGGACTTTTTTCAAACCATTTGAATATTCGTTTAAATATTTCAGCCCTATTAGCTCTGTTAGCAATTAGTTGACCGCATTTAACCGTTAAAATCCCAGTTAACTGGTTCAAAAAATTGAAAACATGCATCATGAGAGCTACATACCTTTATCTTTCTGCTCTTTTTTCTTTTTTTCCCCCTGAATGGGGGCACCTGGTGGTTTTAGCCTTTTTATGTTCATCTCTTCTGTTTGGCTCCTGACTCAGTAAGTTTCCTTTAGTCAGGACTAAACAATTTGACCTTGATGGGGGGGGGGGGGGTGACCACAAAATCGTTTTGTTTTTCCTTTTTTTATTCGGCCATTTCACACAATTCAGAGAAACCTGAAAGAATGATAGGCCTGTGTTTATGATATTATGAATGAAATATGGAAGAACGTTAAGATGTGATTGACTTTAGCCATGTTAATACAGTTGATTCAGCCCCTGCACGCTCATTTCATTTGGGAAAGACGCAGAGGTGAATTCCCCCGCCGCACCCCTCCCCTTCCTGTTCTTCATAGACACACGGAGCACGTGAACGTTCTCAGTCAGCAGGAGCGCCTGCAACTGCAGGGGGCGCCAACTTGCTGTTTCCAATCCAGACACTGTCATATGACAGATAATAGAAAACCTCGGTGCGGCGCAGATTTCCCTTTTTTTTTACTCCGCGCTTGTGCGCCCCTTTTGTGTCATGAAAAAATGCCGCCCCGGGCAACTGCCCTGTCTGCCCGTGCCTAAAACCGCTACTGTATGCAGGTATTAACCAAACTAGTTAACTCTATGAAGACCTCTGCATGCCCCCTCCACATCTTACCCTCATCTTTGTTTAAAAGTGCTTTTCAGTCCATCGGTCCCAGCGTGCTCGCTATAATTAATGCTTCTCTGGTCTCTGGTCAGGTCCCTGCTTACTTTAAGAATGCTGTAATCCACCCGCTTCTTAAAAAAACGAGTCTCGACCCCTCTCTCCATAGCAGCTTCAGACCCATCTCTAAACTTCCGTTCATCTCCAAGATCTTGGAAAAGGTTGTGGCTAAACAACTCACAGCTGCTCTTGATGAACATAACATCTATGATAGCTTCCAGTCAGGTTTTTGTAGAGCTCATTCTACTGAAACAGCTCTTCTTAGGGTCTCTAATGACCATCTGACCCACAGTGATGCAGGGGACTGTTCTGTTCTGTTCCTGCTGGACCTGACTGCAGCCTTTGACACTGTTGACCATCACCTGCTACTGGAGAGGCTGAGAGACTGGGTAGGCCTATCAGGATCTGCTCTGGAGTGGTTCTCCTCTTATCTTTCTGAGTGCTCATTTTCTGTGGCCGTCTCCAAGTTTAGGTCCTCCACCACCTCTCTTACCCATGGTGTCCCACAAGGTTCTGTGCTGGTGCCTCTGCTCTTCCTCCTCTATCTGCTTCCTCTTCAGCACATCCTGAGCTCCTTCAAAGGAATCTCCTACCATCTTTATGCAGATGACATCCAACTGTACATCTCCTTTAAGCCCCATGAGATGTCTAAGCTGCAGCTGTTACACACTTGCTTAGACTCTATCAAAACCTGGATGGTGGGAGCTTTCTTCAGCTGAATGAAGATAAGACTGAGATCCTCATCTGTGCCCCAGACAAGCTGGTTCCCAAAGTCAGAGACTCTCTTGGTCAGCTTGCTTCTCACACCAAACCTTCTGTCAGGAATCTTGGTGTGACCTTTGACCCAGCTCTCACCCTGGATTCTCATGTCAGTTCTCTTGTTGGCTCTTCCTTCTTCCATCTCAGGAACGTTGCTAAGCTGAGTCCCATTCTGTCTCGCTCTGAACTTGAGACAGTTCTCCACACCTTCATCTCCTCACGCTTAGACTACTGTAACTCTCTTTTCACGTGTCTGAGCAGAACCTCCCTGAACCGTCTACAGGTGGTTCAGAACGCCTGTGCTCGGCTTCTGACCAAGTCCTCCAAACACCCCCACATCACCCCGCTTCTCCTCCAGCTTCACTGGCTGCCAGTCAACTTCAGGGTTCATTTCAAGATCCTGGTTCTGGTCTATAGGGCCTTACATGGACAAGCACCATCTTACATTGGTGATCTTCTTAGTCCCTACACCCCCAGCAGGTCCCTGAGGTCCAGTGATCAAAGCCTACTGGTTGTGCAGCACCAGGCTAAAGGTCAAAGGTGACAGATCATCTGCTGCTGTGGCCCCCAGACTCTGGACCTCTCTCCCCCTGAGCCTGAGATCAGTGGACTCAGTGGTCTCCTTTAAAAAGCAGCTGAAGACTCACCTGTTCAAGCTGGCTTTTGTATGACCTTCTTCACCTCTCTCTCTTTATTCTGCTCTCCCCACCTATTCCACCTTCCTCAGGATCCACTGGTTTCCCTCTTTCCTGTTCATTCTCTCTCTCTCTTAACATTTTTTCTTTTAAATCCCAATTGCCTATTTTTGCTGATTTTAAATATATTTTTTAACATTTTCTAAATGCTTATTTATATTTTTACAATTTTTTTGTTTTGTTTTTGTGAAGCGCCTCGTGATTTTTATCTTGAGAGGCGCTATAGAAATGATATTTTCTTCTTCTTCTATTGCAAGTTACTCTGTTGTTATCCTTTCTTGTAAAGTATTTGAGCGTTTGTGCCGCTGACGCCATGTCTCCTGCTTCCGTAAGCTGTGCAAAGTGTGTGGTGACGTCATTCGCACCAACTGGGGGTGCTTATATAGTGCGAACGAGTCCTAGGAATTGAAAGAATGGGAACTGGTTCTTTTTGAGAAACAGTTCCCAACCCTAGTTGTGAGTCCAGATGGGTGAGTCCATGAATGCTAGTGACAGTGTGAGATAGATGTGTCAGAATTCTCTAATCCTGGAGTTTCACCGTCTGTTTTCTATGAGAAGCTACTGCAGGAGATAGGTGTAGGAGACTGTCTTCATGTTCAGCCTGCATGAAACACTCAGTGACCCGTTATTATAAAAAAGGATCATTAAAATTTTAAACATTTAAATTTCACTCAAAAGTGGGTTTGTACATCTGGGAATGGTGATGGATTGTTTTAGACGGTATTTAGGTGTTCTTATTTGTTTCTTCCAGCTGCCAACCTGTTTGCTTTGTTAGCTCTCTACTTGGAGAAGACTCAAGAAAAGGTTGGACTTTCTTCTTTTTTAGGTGTAAAAATTGTGCTACTTTTTAAAAGTGAGGAACTGATTTCCCAGCTCCAAATACAAATAGTCGTTTCTTCCAGGGGGTGCTGTCTTCCACCACCAGCCATCGTTTACATCTCATAAATCTGGGGCTTCTTCTACTGCTTCCTGCTGTGGTCATCGGATATGAGCCCAGAATATCAACAGGTGATAACCGTGTTCTTCTCCACCACCTGGGACTCACCTTTCATGTTAAAATACTAGTTCAGCATCTCTGACTGATTTTCCATCGTTCACCACCAGGTGGAGCATTCTTCTCTCTTTGGTTCTACATTATTCTTAGTCTGAAGCTTTATTCCTACCAGGAAACAAACTGCTGGTACCGCCAGGCTCTTTTAGGTATTTCTGCTTCACTATCTCTGTTGACCTAACTAAACAAAACACAACCAGTACATTTTCATTTTTATGTTTTTAGAAGCAGCCCGCGTTGGATCTGTCACACAAACAGGCCATAATGAGAATTTGACTCTGAAAGGTGAAACCGTTTGCCCTTCTTGACTCGATCCTTGATTGTATTGCTTTTCATGCAATGTTTGAATGATTATGACTCTTTTTGTGATTTCTCAGATCTGTATTATTTCCTCTGTGCTCCAACTTTGTGCTACCAGAGAGACTTCCCACGCACCCCAAAGGTCCGCATCAATAAGCTGCTGCACAGGTTGCTGGAAATGGTGAGTGCAGTGGTGACGTCATGTCTGGATGTTTCATTAACCACGAAGTTCAGTTTCACAAGCCACACCAGACCTGAAGAAACCACATCAGTAGGCCGATCAGTCTGAAAAAGGAACTTATCACGCCTCGTTTTACAGGAATTCAGGAGCAAAATAACCCAGAGCCCTGCAGGCTTCACTTGCGTAGAAGTTAAGGTCAGGGGTCATGATTCAACAATAAAAAAAATTGTCTTTTGTATTTAATCCGATTATCTTCATCTGCGATTGAGATTTGTTTGATCAGAAACCTGCAACAACGGAAGTATCAAAACATTTTTTTACACACGATTAAACATCGTGCAGAGTTAAATTTAAAGTATGAACGTGTTTATTCTTCATTCGTTTTCCTTCGCTTATCTGGGTCCGGGTCACGGGGGTAGCATCTCAGGTAGGGCATCTCAGACAGCCCTCTCCAAGGCCACCCCCACCAGCTCCTCCGGGCCAGATTGGAGATGTACTTGCTCCAATATGTCCAGGGTCAACCCAGGGGCCAGCAGGACATACCCGGAACACCACCCCAGGAAGGGGTCCAGGCCAAATCCTAACCAGATACCCGAACCACCTCAGCTGGCTCCTCTTGTGCAGAGGAGCAGCTGCTCTACTCCAAGTCTTTCCCAAATGTCCGAGCTCCTCACCCTATCTCTACAGCAGCTGAGCCCGGCCACCCTCTGGAGGAGGCCGCTCGTATCCGCGATCTTGTTCTTTCGGTCGCTACCCAAAGCTCATGACGATAGTTGAGGGTTGGGACGTAAATTGACCAGTAAATTAGGAGCCTTGCCTTCTGGCTCAGCTCCTCCTTCACCACAACAGACCGGTTCAGCATCTGCATCGCTGCGGATGCTACCCCAATCCGCCTCTCGATCTCCCGCTCCCTTCTTCCCTCCCTCATGAACAAGATACTTAAACTCCTCCACTTGGGGCAGGACCTCTCTCCCGACCCGGAGTTGGCAAGCCACCCTTTTCCAGTCCAGAACCACAGTCTGTGTTTATATGTATATTTTATATTGTTTTGTTTAATCCCAGAGAAATAACCAGTTGTGTTTTCTCCCTTTAGGTGGTTGTCATTCAGATCATGGTCGCCATCGTGCAGCAGGTACAGCAGCTTGTTTGAGCTGTGTTGTCTCTGAATGTTCCACTTATTTCTCAGTCATGTTTGAGATCCGGGATTTTACCTTCTAATTTGACGACTCGTTCTCTTTCCTCTTAGTGGATCGAGCCGATCTTCCAGAAATCGGAGAAGCCCTTCACCGTGAGTGAAATGAGATTTCTCGTGTCCTGATTGATTGAATAAAACAGATTTCTGTACGTCTCATGTTCTTACGCAGAGTATGGACATAACTTTGAGGGTGAAGCACCTTGTTGGCCTAGTGGTGAGTTTTTGAGCTGGTCGGCTGAATTCGTTTAGCTTTCCAAGAATTTAGTAAACAAAACAAGAAAACGTCACATATTCTCAGATGTAATCTGGATGAAGAGACACTGATGGCGGCGCAAGATGAAGATGGTAAAATGTTTAAATTTACTGATAAACATGATGCTATCGCTTCTCGTTTCCCGTCAGGCGCCAACCCATTTCCTGTGGCTCCTCTTCTTCTTCTTGACTCACTCCTACCTGAACTTCTGCGCAGAGCTCCTTTGTTTTGGGGATCGACATTTTTACGGAGACTGGTGGTCAGTTACAGAAACAAAAAACAACTTTTCTGCTTGTTGCTTTCAATTCCTGGCTAAATGAAAGTGTTTTTCATTCTTCCACAGGAATGCTCAAACTCTGATCTCCTTCTGGAACACCTGGAATATTCCTTTCCAGAAGTGGATTAACAGGTATTGTTGCTGTTTGTTTTTCAAATGGTTTAGATCAGAAGGTTGCAGGTTTGAGCCTCGCTCAGTCTGCCGCTGTCGTTGTGTCCTTGGGCAAGGAACTTAACCCCCCTTGCCTGCTGGTGGTGGTCGGATGGACCAGTGGCGCCAGTGCTCGGCAGCCCCACCTCTGTCGGCTGATTGCGTTGTAAAGCACCTTGGGGGGTTCTAGGACTCTAGAAGGCGCTATATCAAATACAGGCTATTTACCATTTTTTACCATTTATTCCTGTGCAAAGGCATGTTTACGCACAGCTGGTGGAGAGGAATG
>NC_091744.1:86109073-86151573 GCF_043380555.1 Nothobranchius furzeri
TTGCTTAGTGTATTGACCACCATAAATGCACGATACAGGCTTGTTCATTATAATTTCCTCCATCAGCTATATTTGACCCCAGTAAAGGTTCATAAGGGTAAACCTGAAACATCTGATGTATGTTTCCGATGTGCCATAGAAGTGGGCTCCTTCCTACACAGACCTAATTTTTGGGGTCCCACAGGGATCAGTTTTAGGCCCAAAATGTTTTTAAAAAATATATATATTAATGACATTGATTCGGAAAAGGGTAGAATGCCTTCTCCGGGTCAGGGATGAGGTCCTGCCCCAAGTGGAGGAGTTTAAGTATCTCGGGGTCTTGTTCACGAGTGAGGGAAAACTTGAGTGTGAGATCGATAGGCAGATTGGTGCTGCATCTGCAGCGATGCGGGCGTTGTACCGGTCTGTCGTGGTGAAGAGAGAGTGGAGTCAGAAGGCGAAGCTCTCAATTTACCGGTCGATCTACGTTCCTACCCTCACCTATGGTCATGAGCTTTGGGTAGTGACCGAAAGAACGAGATCGCGGATACAAGCGGCCGAAATGAGTTTTCTCCGAAGACTGGCTGGGTTCTCCCTTAGAGATGGGAAGAGAAGCTCGGTCATCCGGGAGGGGCTTGGAGTAGACCCGCTGCTCCTCCACATCGAGAGGAGCCAGTTGAGTGGCTCGGGCATCTGGTCAGGATGCCTCCTGGACGCCTCCCTGGTGAGGTTTTCCGGGCACGTCCAACCGGGAGGAGGCCTAAAGGGAGACCCAGGACACGGTGGAGGGACCTGGCCAGGGAACGACTTGGGGTTCCCCCGGAGGAGCTGGCCCAAGTGGCTGGGGAGAGGGAAGTTTGGGCCTCCCGCCTTAGGCTACTGCCCCTGCGACCCGACTCCGGATGAAAATGGATGGATGGATGGATATTACTGACATCTGTCAAGTCTCCAGAGTGTTAAAACTCTTTTTTTTTTTTTTTTTGCTGATGACACGAATATCTTTGGTTCTGGAGATGATTTGCAATTCCAATTCAAAACGATGACTACAGAAATAAACAAAATAAAGGCATGGCTAGATAGAAACAAATTTTCATTAAAGTTGAAGAAAACTAAAATAATAATATTCAGAAACAGCACATTAAATAAAAATGCAAAAAATGATATAATGGTGTAGAGATTGAAAGGGCTAATGAAAACAGATTTTTAGGTGTGGTAATAGAAGGGAAATTTAATTGGAAAGCACATATTACATACATTCCTTCTAAAATATCTAGAAGTATTTCAGTATTAAACACAACTAAACGGGTATTAGATCGTCCATCACTCCACATTCTTTCACTGTTTTCACCACATTGAAGCAACTGTGCAGAAATCTGGGGTAATAACTACGAAACTACACTAAACTCACTGGTCATTCTTCAGAAAAAGGCAGTTAGAATCATTCATAAAGTACGTTTTAAGAATCATACACATTCATAATTTTTACAAGATCTTGTGGAATATCAAACAGCACATATTAAGTATAAAGCTAAAAATAATCAACTACCAGGACTCATTCAAAACATGTTTACTTTCAGAGAAGGTGGATATAATTTACAAGGTTTTAGTCTATTTAAAATCATTAAGGCGTGTACCAATAGGAAGCACTTTTGTGTTTCTGTGTGTGTGGTGTAGCTAAGGGACAGTTTGAACATAGAATTAAAGCAATGCCCAGGCAGTTCAAACAGGAATAAAAATAATGATTATAAGGAGGTATAAAGAGAAAGAATTTGTTTGATTTGAGTTAGCTTTTGATTTATGGATTTCAACATTATGTTACCTATTTTGACTAGGAGATAAAGACGACAATGAGAATGTGTTCAGTGTAGGATGGATTAGGTGTGATCCGTGGAAAAGGAGTGGGGGTTCATAAGTGTGTACTTCTTCCCACTCCTTTTCAAGCATGTGGCTCAAAGTTGGTGGAAAAAACAGGTAAAAACAAAGTAGATAAGTAAAAATCCAAAAAAGATGTAGATAAGTAAAATTAGCTTTATTTTGATTTTTATTATTGTCCTGTTTGTTGTTGTGTAATCTGTGTAATCCCTAACCCTTCATTCACTTTGTACAGTGCTGCATGTTAGAAATAAAATCACAATACAGTACAATTCATGCCCATGTTGCAAAAATGAGTATACCCCATTTATTGTCTGAGGAGAAAAGCCACACTTAAGACTACAAAATTAGAATTAACAGGCATTCAACCACAGATGAGTTTATGATTAATTTAAGAGGTGTCCAGCACACAGGTGACTATAAAAGGGCATTTTCTTCAGCTTGATGGCATGCCTAACCGTCTGTGTCCACCAGCGGATTCGGGGATTGCGACCACGACAGGCACCGAAGACCCTGCGGCCACAGCTCTGGCCAGCCACCTCGACAATGGAAGCCCGGAACATGGCCCACTCAGACTCAACATCCCCCGCCTCCCTCAGAAAATTTGGGAAGTTCTGTCAGAGGTGGTAATGGAAACTCCTTCTGACAGAAGACTCCGCCAGACGTTCCCAGCAGACCCTCACAATACGTTTGGGACCGCCAGGTCTGACCGGCATCCTCTCCCACCATCGAAGCCAACTCACCACCAGGTGGTGTTCAGTTAACAGATCTGCCCCTCTCTTCACCTGAGTGTCCAAAACATGCAGCCGCAGATCAGATGAAACAACAAAGTCAATCATTGATCTGCAGCCTAAAGTATCCTGGTGCCTAGAACACTTATGGACACCTAGTGTTCATTATGGACTCCCAGTTGCCTTCCTTTGAACCCGTTTGGATTCATTATGGACAATCCACGAGGAGCACAGAAGTCTAATAACAAAACAAAATCAAATGGGGGGGGGGGGGGGCTTTCTCCCCACCACACTTCTCCAGGTCTCAGTCAATGCCCGTGTGAGCGTTAAAGTCCCCCAGCAGAACGAGGGAATCACCAGAAGGAGTGCGCTCTAGCACCCCCTCCAAGGACTCCAAAAAGGGTGACTAGCCTGAACTGTAGTTTGGTAGCCTGGCAAGCCAGACTATATATGTGAATATATAGGCTAGTAGTTTGGTGCATAAGCACAGACGACAGTCAGGACCCGCCCCCTACACATAGTCTCTCACTCACTGGGTTAAACCCCAACATAGAGCCAGCTTCAGCCAAGGATCAGACTGCCAAGATCCCCTCCTTCGGCTACCACCCATCACACATTGCACCTGACCCCTATTATTCATAAAACTAGACTGCTAAAATAAACAAATAAATAAAACAGAAAAACTAGACAGCTTTCCATCCGATCCATATTTGTACCAAGTACATTTTTAATGTTTTTAGCCAAGGTGGTGGTGTTTTTTTTAATATGACCCACAATCCTTTGTGCAATGAAAATATCCATGGTCACGTGGTTTTGTCACTGAGGCGGAAATGAAAGTTCAGTAGCGACAACGGTGGACCACAGCTAAAAAAAGGTACAGAAATTATTACATTCACGCTTCAGTTTTTAGCATGTCAGGGCATTTAATGTCCACCGTTACGGAAAACGAATCAAGAAGCTCAGCTCTTCTCTGTTTTGAACAGATTTTACTGACCCGTCCTTCTGTAAATTCGAGCTACGAAGCTTTCCGCTAACGTTAGCTCTTAAACATCAAGTTAGCTTGATAAAATATGTCTGAACGGAAATGTTGGATGATTCTTCAAAATAAAAGATGTTTTATTAAACTGCGTAATTAATAAGACAAATGCTATTTATATTCGCCTAGTTTGTAAAATATGCTGAGTTTCTTATGTTGATTATTTAATCTAATATAATTTTTCTGTTAGTAGTTTTAAGTAGATTCTCGAGAAATTTACAGCATCATACATGCGCATATCATTAATTGACAATTTTGCGCGAATATTTGTTATTATATTTACAAACGAATTAATAGATTACGTCTATATAGACTTTTTTATTAGCTTTGATGTATGTTGGCGACGGCGCACATAAATCACAAATGCTCAAAATCTTCGAGGAATATTTTAGTTTGAAAATAATGACCGGAAGTGTCAAGGTTTCCCAATCCTTCATTGACCGTGATGTAAAGAAATACCTTTATCATCTTCCGTGTTTGTGTTTTTAGACTTTCCGGTTAGGGTATAAATGGAAGGCAATAGATGCGGTTGTTTGTTGTTTACCTTTTAGTGTAATGCTCAGACATGTTATGCTGAGACAGTGTGTCTGCTTGTATGTAGCTGGTTTCCCTGTATTATCTTGACAGGAGATGATGTTACCGCTTATGTTGTGGTAATCCTCATCCGATCGTCCGCAGCTACACAACGTTTTAGTAGTTAAAACACCCACATATCCTTTACTTTATGGCTAAAATACATAAGGCTCAGGATTTTGTGTGGTCTGATTGAAAAGCCAGCTGCAGTCACCTTGGTGCAGCAAAAACCTTGACCTTCCCCATATATAGATGTTTGTGTGTGTGTGTGTGTGTGTGTGTGTGTGTGTGTACTTTTGTCGAGGAAACTAAGAAAAAAAGAGATTGCTCAATATCAGTTAAAATTTCTCAAGAATGCATCTTTTAAAACTACATTTAAAGACACAAGGAAAGGCTCAAGAGTGTTTAAAGAGTGTAATCAGTATCCGAATAAGGGACTTATTGGCTTGTTTTTAAGATATTTTCCTCGATTATTCTTTGATGGTCATTTAAACCCTACAGACTCACCAGGATCGCTCTAGAGTTTAGCTGTATATAATGTAATGCATTCCCCGTTGAATACTGTTCCAGAGAATATTGTGACTTAGTCCAAGGTGACTCTGCAGGAACAAATCTCTGCAGTGAGTGACTGACATTGATTAAGCCACACTATTTTGTGAATTGTAATCTTTTATTTTTTATTTGTTATTGAAAAAAATAAAATAAATAAAGTAATGCTTATAAAATATACATCAAAACATTAAATAAGGGCAGTTGTGAGTTTGGAAAGTGAAGACCCCTACACACACACACACAGAGGGGGAGATAAGTCATTCATCTGAAATAATCTCTGCGTGTGAAGTAGGGAGTGTATTTTGTAATATATTGTGTATTTGTTGTTGTGTTGCAGAGCTGTGATGTCATGGCAGCTGCCAGTGTGACCAGACCTGGCAGTGCCCAGACCACAGAAAAGTCTCAGTTGATTCTGAAAGGTAACATGGTTTAGTCACCTTATCGAGCTGTTAGGCAGTGAGAAGTAAAATATCTGTAGTTTTTATTTTACATTAGCTAGAACTCATCTCCACACATTTAAGTAACGTGTTTACCAAAGCTGTGTTTACACTTGAAAAAAATAAAGAAAACAAACTCAATACCCATTAGAATGAAAGCCAGTAATAAAGAGATCAAATCATCCGGTGTAGAATAATAAGTGACTACACACACACACACACACACACACACACACACACACACACACACACACACACACACACACACACACACACACACACACACACACACACACACACACACACACACACACACGCAGGTCCCTTAATTGCAGTAAAGCTGCACATATGACCTTTTTCAATCTATCTTTGGCTTCATGGCCATGATCCAAGGTGCAGAAAAATCTACTTGATTTCTTGCTAAACTTAAACTCCTCATTCAGTTTCGTAGTCCCAGAGTGTCGGCCCTGGCACTGGGAGATCAGGGTTCGAATCCCAGTCAGTTCAAAAAATGGGACCCAGTGCCTCTCAGCTTGACACTCAGCTTTAAAGGGTTGGATTGGGGTGTAAACCACCAAATATTTCTCAAGCGTGGCCACAGCTCAGCTCAGCTGAATTTCACTAGTGTGTGATGACTAATGGAACTTTACCTTTAACTTCCTATTTATCACGCTGGATGAGTGTCTGTGGTTGCAAACATCTGGTTCTGCAATCTCCTTGAGTCACGGTGTGATCTACTTTATCTTCCTACCTTTACAGACGCAGCAGCTCTACAGGTGTTTTGTAGAAAAGAGTGACTCTGCTGCTGACTGTCATGTGCTGTGCCATCCCTGTCGCTGAAAACAGCTGCACACCGAGTACATGACTTGAAATATGAGCGACAACAAAGCTACTCTTACATTCATTCTTAATATTAACATGTCTCTTATTAATGTACTTCCTAAAGTGATGTTTTATGGCAAGCAAACTAAAGAAATGACATAAATACGGAAAAAAAGAGATGCAAATTATTTAAAAAAACTTAAAGGACAACTCTAGTGTGTTCTTTTTTTATGCATTTTTAAAGTATCAAATCGGGACTCAGTATCGGCCAATTCTTAAAATCAAATGACTCGGAATTGGATTGGGAGTAAAAATCATGATTGGACCCCCCCCCAAAAAAAAACAAACAAACAAACAAATAATATAAATGTATACTGTATATATAAAAAAAGGCTGTAGAAACACGTGACATACTATAGAACAATGATGAAAATATTTATATTTTTGCTCATCATCAGTTACAGATCTGACCTCAACCTTTGTTTACTATATCTGCTTATCTTCCTGCTTCCTTTACCGCTGTCCACACCTTCGATTTTACTGCATCTGGCGTTTGTCCACCCTTCTGTTTTAATCCATCCATCCATCCATTTTCATCCGCTTATCTGGAGTTGGGTCACGGGGGCAGTAGGCAAGAGGCCCAGACTTCCCTCTCCCCAGCCACTTGGGCCAGCTCCTCCGGGGGAATCCCAAGGCGTTCCCTGGCCAGGTGAGATACATAGTCCCCCTACCGTGTCCTGGGTCTACCTTTAGGTCTCCCCCCGGTTGGACGTGCCCGGAAAACCTCACCAGGGAGGCGTCCAGGAGGCATCCTTACCAGATGCTCGAGCCACCTTAACTTGCTCCTCTCGATGTGGAGGAGCAGCGGGTCTACTCCGAGCCCCTCCCAGATGACCGAGCTTCTCATCCTATCTCTGAGGGAGAGCCCAGCCACTCTGCAGAGAAAACTAATTTTGGCCGCTTGTATCCGCAATCTCGTTCTTTCGGTCGCTACCCAAAGCTCATGACCATAGGTGAGGGTAGGAACGTAGATCGACCGGTAAATCGAGAGCTTCACCTTCTAGCTCAGCTCTCTTCACCACCAATGTAAAATTATAAAAGTCATATTTGTTTTTTCAGATAATCAGAGATCATCAACCAGTTTAGTTATTTTTTATTTTAAGAAGTAATTATTATAATGTGTATTTTTCATTTAGCATCAGTTATTTACTCTCTTGGCCTGGTGCATTCCTCAGCTTCCTGATGAACAGTTCAGCTCTTGTCGGACAGAAACGTGCTGCAACAAGATTCTGAGAATGTGTGAAAGAGAAGCCATCACTTTAAGAGCAGCACATCATACATTTGTCCATTAGAGGGCGCTGTTTGTTTGTGTTTGTTTGGTGTTTTACATCTTTTTCTGAGAAGACAGAAAATGTGCCTCAAAACTTTCTAAGGACTTTTTGTATTTCGGTAAATCCTAAGTTCTTTGAAAATAGCATTTACTGTAGTTTGTGCTGAAGTTATTATTTTAAATTAATGTTTCTTTAAATTAGCTCAGGCAAAATGGTTTTCTTGGTAGGAAAAATATTTCTTTATGAAAGATTTGCATGTAAAACCAAATTAACACATTAAACTCTAAAATATCTACAAAGGTTTAACCTATTTCAATAGGATTAGAGTCATATTAGGAAAATTCCCAACGTTTTCAAAGGATGTTTATTAGAGGTGCTGAAAAAAATCCATTCAAGTCTGAGTCGGGATTCTTATTTATAAAGATTCAGAATCGATTCCAGGAACTCAAATATTTAGCATGTTACAGGTTTGAGATGCACTTTTGTATGTTTTTTTAGTCTTTGTTAGGAGAGTCAGTACTCCGTTTACTTTTGTCGTCCCATAAATTGGGATGATTTATTTTTGAATCTGCTGAATTTTTTTCCATACTCAGAAATTTGAGATATTCTCATATTTATTTTCTAAGTTGATAAGTGAGTACTCAGGATTACTCATGTGTTTATTTGTAGTTATTGATAAATGAGAGAAAACATTTTCCTTTGTAAGAAATCTGAGACACTTTTTTAAACAGGTTGAGGACTCAAATGTTAAACTTGTTCCTACACATACTTGAAAAGTATTTGCCCGTATTACTTTCAAAGCTACTGTTAGGCAACTACAGATTTGTTATATTTTACAAGGTAAGCAAAAATAAATGCTGCCTTTTGGTCAAAAGATTGTTTCTGTTTACAGTTTTAGAATCACTTTATTTATTTGCGTTTTTGGAGCACGACCAGTTTAAAGTCAAATAAAAATGTCCCATAGCTTTAACTAACTTGCACAACAAAGTAGTTCATCCTGGAGTTGACACTCTTTGTTAATACTGATTGTGAATCGATTCTGAATCGAATCTGCACCCCGAGAATTGGAATCGAATTAAATCGTGGGTTGCTCTGAGAGTCACATCCCTAATGTTTATAGGGCTGGGCGATACGGCCTAAATCAATATCACGATATATTGAGGATTGCACCTCGATAACGATAATGGACGATAACTACGGGTATGCGCAGAAACAAAAGTTGTCCACTAGATGGGGCTGTCACGTGTGTTGCTACAGCTTCTTAAAGGGACATGAACGCCGCCAACCTACACACATCTTTTCATTTTTTTATTATCATATTTATTGACGTGGGAAAAATGATCTCGATAAAAGTCAGAAATTCCGATAACAATAAATTTTCCATTTATGCCCAGCCCTAGATGTTTATATAAAAAAATCTACTTCCCCCATTTATAAGACCTACATGAAACTGGTATTCGTTTAAATCCATATCTGTTTTACATTTAGCAATCTAGAAATGTGTGTATTTTTATTTTTTTGCGTTTTCAAAGCACAGTTATTAAAAACATTTCATAAGTGTCTAAAATGCAGAGATTTAATAATAGCAAAACCAACAATCTGCTAATAAAAACCAGTAAAAACCTGAAAATTCCAGATTATTTTCCATCAAATGCAGCAGTGGTAGAAAAACGTGTTTTTTTTTTCCTGCTGACGTGCGTGTTGATGTGACTGCAGTGGTGTCAGCGAAGCCCCAGTCTCCCAAGCTGCCGATCCGCCACTCTCGGCTCAGCTCCTTCGTTGAGGTGACAGCTGATGGTCTGACGAGTGAAACCAAAAAAACAGGCAAACGCACCGGACACCTGGAGCTGCAGTGGAATGAAGACCTCACTCTGTGAGAACAACACGCACGAAGCACATGCGAGCACACTCACACATATCAGAAAAACAAAACAATTATATGTTAATTAAAATCTATTGCAAGTGAGGTCCAGTTTTACATAAACTCCTCTGTTATAGAACTGCTAGTTTTGGTTTATCTTCAAATTAAAATAATTTCATTCTGGTGCATAAATCAAGTTTTTTAAACGGTTCGTTTCAATATTTCACACTGAAATATGTCATTCGAAGGGAAACATATGGATTTGAAACAGAACTCTGTTTTCTGCAATTTGTGTTGAACTGATCTACTTAAAACTCATTAGAGAGTGTGTTAGAGTTATACCAGGCCTCTGTTAATTAAGAGTGTGTGCTTGTGTTTCCTTGTATTCTGCAGAAATGTAACGCCCCAGAGTCGTCTGGACTTAAAGTTGTGGACCTGCCACACCTTGAGAAAGGAGCTGCTGGGCAGCGCCACCATAGACCTGCTGGACACACTGCGCACACACGATGGCAAAAGTAAGAACAAAAAGCCTGATCACGTTGTTGTTGGTGTAAATGTCTCCCTTATCTAGGAGCCCTTGAATAAAAGACCACTGGGCTTCTTTGGTTGTCTCTTGATGAAGTTCCACGTCATTTCTGAAAGGCGTATGTTCCGGTTATGGATTTATAATTTAACCCTAACCCACTTTGAACATCAATTTGAAAACTCAGAACTGGAACCTGTCTCAAACTAAGCAATCTCCTTTTTTATTGTTTGCTTCAAGTAGAAAAACTTTGACTATATAATCTTGTCATTTCCTCATGAACAGAACCCGTGTTCTGCCTGTTCGGGAACAATTAAGTATTCGCCGCATCAGTTTGAGTTGTATTAATGTGACATCAGCTGAAACACGTTAATCGCTGCAGCACTTTTCCAAAGAAATGCTCCTGACTTAGTTAAGTCCAGATGGCGAGGTTTTTTAAAATGATTATTATTTTGGCGAGGCGGTGTGGGTTAACACTTCAGTTAGCAACAGTTCCACAATATTTTACAGCTGTTGCTGCAGATTTCTGCTGCTGGATTCAACTAAAAGGTCTTAATGACAGCAGGCCATTCCTGCTTATAATATAATATTACTGTATATTAATTATAAAGAAATAATAGATTTGTATGTAGTTGATCAGATGATCCATTCTGCATGCTTGCTTAGTATGAGGATTGCTGTAAAGACTGACACTAGTCAGTGACTTGGTGCAGCGACTGTATTGGAGTGTTTACTGTGTGAAGTACTTTGGGACAACTCTTGTCGTGATTTGGCGCTTTATAAATAAACTTGAATTGAATTTAATCCACTTTCTGGGAAAAGTGTAACAAGCGAGCTGATGATCCAGTTCCCTTCCTCCATCTTTCCTCACCTTCCTTTTTTTTTTTTTACCTGTAAAAAATTTCTTTGTCTCACCAAAAGTTTCTCCTCCCTTCAGTCACTCACCTTTTTACTTTGTGACCATCCATCTGTTCTTCCTCCCTCCAGTGGAGAACGTTCAGCTGAGTTTGGTGCTGCAGACGGAGAACAAAGGCTCAGTTGTAGCAGGAGGCGAGCTCAACGTCTGCCTGGACGGCATGGCTGTTGATCTGGGCTCGCTGCCCAATGGCAGCACAGCAGCAGACAGTGAGTCCTGCCTTTACCACACACACACGTGCACACGCACACATACACGCACGCACACACGCACGTGCACACACACACACACACACACACACACACACACACACACACACACGCAAAGTGAGGACCAAAAAATGTCCTCACATTGTAGGGAAAATGGTCCTCAGTATGTAGTATGTACAAGAACACACACACTGAGACCAGTGATTATCATGTTTTATGGAACCCACAGCCTTGTTAAGTTGAAAGGAGCAACAAAACTAAAATTTAGGTTTTAAAAGTGTAAAACAAAAGAAAATAGAGCACCAGCCAATACAAACCACAACACGATACCAGCCAAAGATAATAAAGTAACCGATTACAAATACATTTAGAGTACCCATGTAATGAGCCACGGAGAACTGAGTTGCAGACCAAAGCTCACAGATGACGTTTTCTGTTTTTTTACCCATCAGTAAAGATTTTTAGTGCAAACATAAACACGGGCTTCCCACAAAAATGCAGACAGTCTCATATTGCAGAACACACCACGATATTAAACGCTTTCTCTTTTTCTCACCCTTTCTCCTCCTAATTTTCCTTCAATATTCAGTAACATTGCAGCAGCCACACACACACACACACACACACACTTGACATGTAGAGTATATGAAAAAATGGACTCATGCTTCTGTTTGTGCATCTTTAGGAAAATGACTCATTGTTTCCATATTTTTATGACCTTTCCTCTTTTGCCACATGGGCTTTAAATTAATAGTTGTATTGTATTTGGTTTATTGAACAAGGACAGCACAAAAGACAATGTTACATGTAATGGCGATGCAACCGTTGTTTGGTACAGAGGTTTTCTAGCCAAAGGCTAATTTGCAAACCTAGTCCTTGGTTGGACTTTTAGGTAAAATCAAATAACAGCATTTATAACATTTGTCATCTCTCTTACACACACACTTTATGCCAAAACACTCTTTACGTTTTTTCTGCTGTTTCATTAAAACAGAATGTGCTGTCGACTTATATTTTGCTGGTTTTTTAGATACCAAAGATGCTGTGAGTCAGATTAATTATGTAATCTTTTTTAATCTCAGCCGTGGTTCTGAGGTTATCAGCTGCTATAAATTCACCACCTTGGGTGCACGTCTGCTTAAATCCTCCAGCTGTTCTGCAAGTCTTCAGGCTAATTCACGTTCCACTTCTGGTTATCGTATCCCACAAGCAGTGAAAGATTTTTAGTGTCTGAAATAAATGCACAATTTGCTTGCTGTAATTAAGTCTGCAGCTTGAGTTTCTCTGCTGCAGAGTCACACCTGCCAGCAGTTAAGACCAGTCTATATGTGTGTTTATTCATTTCAGCAAAGCCTGGGTTTTAGTCAAGAGTTTGACTAATGTTTGAATCATTTTTCTGTTGTGCCAAAACCAACATGTCAAGGATCCTGTTCAACTTAAAGTCACCTGATACCTGAAGAATATTCTGATTCTGTGTAGCTGCAGCCTATTCACCTTGTAGCCATAAACCTTTACATCAGCATGGGAGAACATCTAATCTCATTACAGGACTCTCACAAGACCAGTCAATCAGTGGAGGAAGGCTTCAAGGCATTCACATTGTCAGTCAACACAATTTTTCTCTTCCATGCATTGCACTAACATTTTACGCTGCTCTAAGGTCTGGAAGCAGAGACACTGTTTTTGAGCTGCACTTAAACCTGTAGCCAAGTCCATGCAACATGCACACACAGCTTTTTATGTAGCGTTGCACAGAGACCACAGTGTGTCCTGCTGAATGGACACAGGGCCAGCAGTGAGGGCCGAGGCCTGCCACCACACGGTCGTATAAATGTGTCTCTTTGTGAACGTTTGGATATGAAGAGTTCATTCAGAGGCACCGTGTGTCTTCACAACGACAGCAGAACGGAGGAAACGGATCGATTAATGCCTTGAGTTACGTTTGGGAAGAGCAAATTTAAAGGAGCAATCTGTAAAAGTTACTGCCATCTGGTGGTGATACTTGAAATAGCAGCTGTCTCAAATAGCCTTTTACTACTATGTACTAAATATTAAATATAGTTGTTAGAATATCATCGGTTTCCACTTGGAAAAGACACTCATTGTGTCAGAAGGCAAAAAGAAATCTTTGTTATGTTGGTCTTACGGTAAAAGACCAAATGCATTTTTAAAAATGTTAATTTTGAGGCAGTTAAAGTACCTGTCTGTATTTTTTCTTTTATCTGATGGCTCCATCTAGTGCCATACATGTGTATCTCACCTACTTTTCACTTCCGTATTTACGGTCAAAAGCAACGCATGTCGTTCATGAATGCGCTCCTCTAGCCAACTAAACAAAGCTAAAACACATTAACTTATAATTATTATGCTCATGTTATGTTGTTTTCATATATTTATATTTTTAAAACTTTCTCTTCCATGAGAAAGGTCACCGATTCTGCAACAACTGAGGTACGTCCTTAACTCATTCGCCGCCAGCCGTTTACTGATCAGAAAAGCCCTTCGCTGCCAGCGTTTCTCACCGTTTTTACTGTTTTTTAAGAGTCACAGGATGTTGCACGCTAGGATGATGTCAACGCCAAAACAACCAAAACAAAGAGTAGACTCACCTCTTACCTCAGGAAGAATCCGCGTGTTTCGAGCGTTATCCGTTCTTTCATAATCCGTTGTTGAATTGTGATCGGCAGAAGCTTTTCCGGTTCGCGCCCCACTTTTTTTACAGCAGCGGCCCAAAACGATCTCTTAACACATGGATGTTCTGCTTCCTGATCATGTGACGTGTGACGTACGCGGATGAAGATCGGCTTTAGAGCTGACATGTTTGTTCTCACTGTGTGGGGGCTCGTCCGACGCCCACACAGTAAAAACATGCAAATGACGACTTTATTGGCAGTGAATAAGTTAAAGTGACAATGTGTATTTTTCCTGGCAATAAGGTGCAGTAGATACTGGCAGTGAGTGAAGAGGTAAATGTGTAAAGCAACATTTAAGAATGGTGAAAGTTTTGTTAACGTTTGTTACAAATCAGTAAATGCATTTTGTCCTCAAGAGCTCCCGTACACGGAAACATGGCATCTAGTATGGCATCGCCCAGAAACTTAGACCCGCTCCTATGTATTTTAGACCTGATTTTTATGGTTACAAAGCCATCAATATTTTTCAACAACTGAGCATCATTTCATTCATTTTCAACAACATTTTGACGGATATTTCCAGAAATGAATGGTAAAAACTACACATTGTGTCTTTAAATGCTTGAGCACGCTCTGTGATTGGCGTCTGTACATTAGCGGTAATTTAACACTATTGGTTGCTGCTGACCAGTGCTCACTTCATATTGCATTGAGCTCTGTGGGATGGGGGGGCTCAGCAAAAAAAAAAAAAACTACTTATCTCCTACATTACACCACAGTACATGATAAGACAATCACTATAATGGATTTCTGAAAACTCATGCATCATTTCTGAAAAGGGAAAACTCCAGACAGCAGCTTTAATAAAGGAAATGGAAAATTTTTAGCTGCACTTCAGAATTGTGAGAATACAATCACATTTATGAAATGGTGACAGAATCTGTATCTAAATTGTGGGTCATTGCCTTAAAGCATGAAAAACACACCAAACGAATCCTAAAGTATTGTTTCCCTTAAGTGCAGAGTGTGGCGAAGTAGGGGAGCGTGTTTCTGAGCTGAAAGCGTCTAACCCGGTGAGATCTGTTTCACCCTCTGGTTTTAATGTCCGTAAACAAGATGCTTCGTTTCTTTCCAAACCAAGTGAATCATTTCCCCTTTTCCAGTCTTTGGTGTCCATCTGAAGAAGTTTATCTTCTGGTTAAACTTTTAGCATAAAATTGAAGCAGCATGTTTCGGTAAAATATGGAAGTTCTCCTTTAAAGGTGAAACCACGACTCACAATGCAGGCAAACGGCTGCCGTAACGAGTTGTTAAAATGCAGTTAAAGCTGCAGCGTGCGTGCAGGTTAAAGGTTAACTTTCAATGGTTGGAGCGCACCTTCCCCCCACGTCTCGTTTGGAGTCTCGCCACACACATAATCACCGACATCAGGAGCGCTTTTGTCTAATTTGTTTCTGAGGATTGCGTAATTGAGCCTCATTGCTTGCAGCTCACCAGTACAATCGCCTCCTGTGATCCCCAAGGGTTGTGCATAGGTGGAGGGTTCCTCCCCTGTCTTGCAGGGATGTAGATGACAAGGTCAAGTGTGTGTGTGTGTGTGTGCGTGCGTGCGTGTGCATGCATGCTTATGTGAGCTGGATGAATGTAGTGCATACAGATAGAGGTGTGTTGCCTTTTGCCGTGTCAAGGCACCCAGTGTTCCCGTTCTGAGTGTCGCTTTGTCAGTTCCAAGTTTTTACTCATTTTTTCTGGCAGCTCGTTACGAGACACACAAACACACTCTTGCATGTGGCCAGCTTCATAAACAAGCTCTTGCATTCAAAGCTGGTGAGCAACAGAAGCCAGCGCAGAAAGGTTTTAACTCTGGAAATGTTGGCCCTCTCTGCTGCTGTTTGATTCTCGCGCATCAAACTTCCTTTTCCACACAAGCAGGAGACACTTACGCAGGCCATCCAGACCAGTGAGTAACAGCCACCAATGCGCCGTGCTACAATCAGTGCGTCAATGAAGTGAGAGTGCCGTCAAGAGTCCCCGCTAAAGGAAATGGGTGTTATTTTGTCTGTCTTTGTCCAATAACTAAAATAAACTCTTAATGACTTCCTTTTAGCTGTTTCCAGTCATACTTCTGCCCTTTTTAATCTAAGGCTGCTGATTACCAAAGGTGTTGAGACATGTTGACTCAGCCAGGTAGTGGTGGGATCATAAATCCTGATCATTACCAGAGCAGTTTATTTTCAGTAAGATGCTCCAGCCTTCTGCTGATTCTTTACGTTGGGAAATCCCAGGTAAAACGATGAGATGTGAACAGATGATTCAGAAATGTCCTTTACAGATTATCTACAGATTAATGCCAGTAACAATCCTAAATCCAATCCAATCCAATCCAGTTTATTTCTAAAGCACTTTAAAAGACCCAGCACAGGAACAAAGTGCTGTACAGAAAGTACATTAAAACAATTGACTAGACAGAAAACAGCAAAGATAAATAAAACACATGATACATAAAATTAAACTAGCCCTATATTAAAAAATAAAAACTTGATAAAACTTGATAAAACCGGATTTGAATCACCTAAAACAGCTAAAATAAAAATAAAAAATAGAAACCAACATCTCACAAGGTATTAAAAGCCAGGGTAAACAGGTGTGTTTTCAGGAGTGCCTTAAAAACAGATAAGGAACTGGCCTGTCTTATCTCTAAAGGAAGTTCGTTCCACAGTTTTGGAGCTGCAACAGCAAAAGCGCGATCTCCTCTAAATTTACGCTCAGTCCTGGGTACAATCAGGAGCAGCTGATCAGCAGACCTGAGAGAGCGGGAGGGAGTGTAAGGCTGTAAGGAGTGTAAATCTATAAAAGTGTTAGATGACTGTTACAACACAAGTAAACCAGCGCTTTTCTAGCTGCAGATCTTAAGTTCAGGTTTCTGTTCGGTTTACTTGCAAAGGTGTTTGTGCAGGAGCACACACACAAACACACACCAGACCAGTATTAGACCTGCGCCGCTCTGGGGGATGGAGGGGGTCATGGGCTCGGTGAGCAGGCCGTGACACAATGGCTTCTCCTCAACACCACTGTTTATTTTTCCCTATGTCCACTGGGTCTGCACACAAGAGGGCCTTTCATTGCCACAGCACCGAACTCTGTGTGTGTGTGTGTGTGTGTGTGTGTGAGCTGTTTGCTTTACTCTAGATAGCAGGGCGTACTGTATCTGTGTGTAAAGTGTTTGCGGCGCTCGCGCCTCCGGTGTGAGCGTCTCTCACTGGGAGATGGTGTTTTTTTGTGTGCACAGGAGAAAGTGAGTGTTAATAAAAAACATGTTACAGGCCTGCGGTTTTTAGTCACAGTTGGGGCTGTAAGTCACACATTCCCTCACACCGCCACGACCGCACACCACTACGCACACAAACCAGCACAGACTAGGTTTTACACACCAGGATGAATGGTCTGTGTTAAACCACTAACTGTATTTCCACTGCCACATGTGTGAAAGCTCTATGGATTTCATTATTTCTTTATAAACACAAAGGGGTCTAAGCCCCCCCCCCCCCCCCCCCCCCCCCCCCCATGATCACTCTCTCATCCCCGACAGCTGCGAGGAGGACCACCGACCTCTAATGTTCAAAGAGCAGATAAATCCTCTCTAGCGAGACCGATGCTGGTGTTGAGGAAAGCGATGGTGCTGCTTAAAGCGTCTCCTGGTGTTACTGAATTCTCTTTTCCTCTTTCTTTTTGTTTAACTATTATTACCCAGCTATTTTAAAGCTCACCCTCTCTGACATATTGTTTCTTAATTCTCACTCTGACAGCAGAGAGATGACAGGAGCACACGGACGTGCAGCAAAGCTCCAAGAGTGTACCGAAACGTGCAATCCTGCCAGTTGGAGCTCCTTTAAATATAATCAGTTATAATGTGTGTGTTTTTTTTTTCTGACTGCTGCTGATTGAGAAATGACTAAACACCATCAGGGTTTAGACCTCCAGGATGGTTCGAACTTCAGGGTCTAAGTAGCAACATAAACTTTGCATCTAAATCTACAAAATTTAAACTCTTGTTTAAGTTTCAAGACTTTTAGTGGAAAAGATAAATTACTGTTGAGAAAACATTTAGCCAGATTTTTCCCCTACTCGCCCTACTGCAGGATTTTATATTACAAATGCCTTCTGTGTACTCATGGTGTCATACCTCCCTCGCCTGAGGATAAAACTTAAATAATGATTCAATCAAAGATCTTTTTTCTTGAGTAATCGTGGGATGCTAATGCCGGTTTGTTGAAAGCTCCTAACTCGGCTCCAGTGCTGGATGAAAACACTAAGCTCATAAATTACAGTAGTTCATGTTTATACCATCATGATGTGATGTTTGTTTTCTAGAAATTCTGCAGCCGGAGCGACCCAACCTGAGGAGGACGCAGAGTGAGGACACCCCCAGTGCCGGATCACACAGCAGGTGAGAACGGTACGCAGGCAGAAGGCCTGAATACAATTAAAAATTCAAGAGTCAGAGATTTTATGGCTAAATTGCAGCTAAAACCCAAAAGTTGGTTATATTTCTTGGCCAGGTAAAGAGAAGCGTTTTATTTTTATACCATTAGTGTAAGTTCATGAAAAGCATCCAGAAGTGGTCATCTGTCTCAAACGTATCTACTTTCTATTAAATATTACGCTTAAAGAGCAAGTCACCCCTTACAAGAAGCGTACTTCACTCCCACTTCATGTTTGAAAAATGCAACAAATGCTGTTGCCTAGCAGACCGAGAGGGTGGAGCCACTAACAAATACACACACTCACGACATTGTGACATCATAATGTACCAGTTTACATCATAGAATACCTCTTAGCCAATAGCGGTGGCAGATTTAAAATCAAATGCAGTGCAGGGTTTTTACCTGACAACGGCACAACACTGCCAGTTTTAGGCAGAAAATTTAAATTTTAACTAAGATACACTAAAGTGCAAAACTGTTGACTACACGTGTCTGCAGCACCATTAGACACACATTTATACAGTTTATCAGAAAAAAATAGTTGACTTGGGGGTGACTTGCTCTTTAAAGAGCCATGAAATCAACCTGATCGTTCACGATTCAGAGTTTCGATCCGGTACTAATTCCCGGTACCTAGGAATCGATACCGGTACTTAACGGTACCAATTTTCGATACTTTTGAGTGTTTATTATTTTAATTCTCTTTTATAATTAAATATATATTTTTCTCAATATATAACCATATTTGATGAATATCACGATAAATAACATACAACTGTTTGTATTTTAACATCGTCCTTGTAGTTTTATAAGCTGATAATTAAACTGAGGCAAACATCTTTACTGTGAACTAAATTTACTGTGTATCTTCATTCCTTTTACCGTCTTTTTTCATTTGATTTTTCCTACTGGGAAGTTAGAATTTCCGAGGAGAAAGCGAACGCACCATTAGCTGATAACAATGGTGGCGATGGAAGCCAACATACCAAGCTAACGTTATCTTATACAGTTTATTTAGCTGCTGGAGCAGATTAAAACGATGCCTCACACTTAGATCGTTGTCGCTGGTTTCATCTTCACCCAATCACCCGTCGCATTTAGTGAAGTGGAGCCAAACTTTAGAGCGCGTTCATGTTCTTCTAGTTGGAAATTCGGAGTTCCGAGGAGAAAGCGAACGCACCATTAGCAAAACGGAAGCTAACATATCAAGCTAACGTTATCTTAAACATTTTTTTTACCTACCGAAGCAGATTAAGATGAAGATGTCTCACTTAGATCGTTGTCGCTGGTTTCATCATCACCCAGTTACCCATCACATTTAGTGAAGTGGACCCAAGCTTTAGCGTGCGTTCTTTCTACCATGCTGCTCTGTTTACAACTGGCTCGCAGCGACCGACGACATGACGCTCTTGCGCATGCGCAGCTGTCTAGGCAAGTTCTCGTTATGAAGGACGTTACCGAAACGAGGCACCGTTTCAAATGACGTGAATCGATGCTCAGTCGGTACTATGGAATTCGGTCGGTACCTTTAAAATGTACAGAATTTGGTACCTATCGCTAGGCAACAGCAAATATAGAAATAAACTCTATACACGAAAATGACACTAGAATTATGCAGAGCTTCATCAGTTCTGTGTCATTTATGTTGAAAATGGGTAAAATAGGCTGCATTGTTGGCGATAAAGTTTAGTGCATCCTGTTGTCTAAGAAAAAACTCAAATAAAGTACATCTAACTGCATTTTCTGTTATAACAATACTGTATGATATATTTTAAAATTTTACAGAATTCAAATGGATGTGTGAAACTATGTTCTGACTTTACAGCGAGTTATATTAGATAAATAAGTTTCTTTGGAGTTCAACAAGGATTATAGCAAGTTTTCGAGCAATTAGCTCAGCGCTAAAACAGATCATAGCATTTTAAAAGCATTTTTTAGCTAATTCTGATAACGAAATGACAGGAAGCAACTTGCATTAGTAATGTTCTACTGTGGAAACGTCATGAGCTCGTTCCAAAAATATATACATGAAAAAGCAGTTAAATCATTCCTCTGTTATCAACTTAAATATAACTACTAGTCAGGCTCATGTCATTCTTTCTTAAAGTAAATTGGAACCACATCAGAGGGAGTGAAGAGCCACATGTGGCTCCAGAGCCGCAGATTGAAGACCTCCAGTTTCAAGCAAAGAGTAGACAGGTGTGGACTCACCACATCTGGAAATCTGACCAAAATGTCTGCTTAAAAATCCATTCTGAATCTGCTCTCTGTGAGGAGAATACTAACATGGTACCTGCTAATCGATGCCTAAAAAACAGACAAGTTTAATATTTCTAGAATAAACATTCAGTTAGAATTAAGCATCAGGAGATCCAGAAGAGGAAACTGATTTGTGAGGCAGCCAACAAAGTTTAAGTTTATGTATTTAGCAGACGCTTTTGTCCAAAGCGACTTACAAGTGATAATCAGCATGTTGCCCTTGAGGCTAACAACAACAACAACAACAACTTGACATCAATCATGGAGAGGAGGGAACAAGGAGTGGACAGTAGAGAGGGGGGGCGGGTGCAGGGAGGGTGCTAGTTTAGAAGATGCTCTCTGAAGAGCAGGGTCTTCAGGAGTTTCTTGAAAATTGAAAAGGAAGCCGCAGTTCTGGTAGTGCTTGGAAGGTCATTCCACATTTGTGGAACGATGCATGAGAAGAGTCTGGATTGTCCTGAGCGTGGTGTAGGCACCGCTAGTCGACCATCCTGCGATGACCGGAGCGGCCGGGCTGAGACGTAAGCCTTTGCAAGAGGATTCAGGTAGATGGGAGCCGTACCATCTCGGACTTTGTATGCTAGTGTTAGCAATTTGAATTTGATGCATGCTGCTAGCGGTAGCCAGTGGAGCTCAATGAACAGAGGGGTGACGTGTGCTCTTTTAGGCTGATTGAAGACCAGACGCGCCGCTGCGTTCTGGACCATTTGAAGAGGTCTCACAGTACAGCCTGGAAGACCAGTTAGAAGGGCGTTGCAGTAGTCGAGGCGGGAGATGACAGTAGATTGCACCAGGAGCTGGGTGGCATGTTGTGCTAGGTATGGTCTGATCTTTCGTATGTTATACAGTGCAAAGCAGCATGAACGAGCAACAGAGGCAACATGATCTTTAAAGGTCAGGTGTTCATCAATCACAACACCCAGATTTCAAACTGCCTTTGAAGGAGCCAGAGACAGGAAGTCATTCTGGATTGAGATATTGTGCTGTATGGATGGTTTTGCTGGGATGACAAGTAGTTCAGTTTAAGTTAAAGGTATGCTTTATTTACAAAGCTGCTGTTGGGATGAGTACCGAATACAGTACTTTTTAAGGCACCGACCGAATTCCATAGTACCGACTGAGTACCGATTCATGCCATATGTCTGCTGTGCCTTGTTTCGGTACTTGTGCCACGCGCAAGTACGCGCAAGAGCGTAACGTCGTCAGTCACTGTTGGCGAGTTGTAATTAAAGAGAGGAAGCGTTCTGAAGTTTGGGCCCTCTTCACTAAATGTGATGGGTGATGATGAAACCAGTGATGAAGATCTGAGCATGAGGCATCTTAATCTGCTCCAGCAGCTAAATAAACTGTTTAAGATAATGTTAGCTTGACAGTTTAGTTTTTGTTTTACATAGCTAATGGTGCGTTCACTTTCTCCTCGGAAATTCCAACTTCCGAGTAGGAAAAATAAACAGTTTGAAAATGAACACAGTAAATTTAGTTCACAGCAAAGATGTTTGCTTAAGTGTAATTTGTAGTTTATGAAATGTAATGATTTAAATGACGTGTTATTTAATGAGCCATAAGGTGCAGGACTCCATAGGAAATATGAAATCCACCTTATGGATCTGTGAGGTTATTTAAACCAGAAGATTGGAACTTTTTAATGCAGGGATTAGATAGCAGCTTCAAATTCACTCCGAGACAACAGAAGAGAGAGTCAAGTTTAAAAGTTAAGATTTTATTACTAACAAATTAAAACTAGACTGACTTTAAACACTACATGTATGGTGTAACTAAGGTGGATGAGACGGTGAATGGATGATGTGTGATGTTGTTCAGAACCAACAAATCCGAAGAAGCGTTTAGTTCTGATGGGAACTGAAGGTGATGTCTTCGCGTTAAGCTTTGATTAGGAGATTCATAAACACATGAGACAACATTTGCCGGTCTACCTACCCTTCAGGAAGTCCCCTTTAGATCAGGAATGTTGAGGTCCAGCTTGACCTTCTCTGGAACCGAGCCGGTAGGAAAAGCGGCGGTTGCCGACCAGTCCAGTCTGTGAGACACTTCCGGGTCACGACAATTTGTTGGCGTCTGGTGAGACCCGAGCCTGGGTCTTGATGGTTCAGCTTTTATTCTGAAAGGAACCGTTGCAGCAGTTGGAACAAAAACGAATTTTCCAGCTTGTCGTTGGTTCTTTCGGTTAAAGAGGAAAGTTACGGATTGGCCACTCCGTCAACTTCTCTAGAACACTTTGAACTGGCGTTAGAGATGACGTGGGCATAGTTTTATACTTGGGATGTTTTGGTTTATGGTCGAATGAAAAGTTGACATGTTTTACCAAACACCACCAAAACCACGCCTCCATCAGATCTGTCAGATTCTGATTGGATCAGTGAAAGTAATTTGTCATGTCTTTTAATACTACGTGAGATCAGTCCTAGTGGAACATTTAAAGTCATTACCTTTATATTCTATAGGATTATAATAAAGTAATTAATATTTTGATTTCACAGATCGGTCACATCTTATTTACTGACTAACACTTTGATGGATTAGCTTTATTAAAATAGTTCTTTGATTAATTAAAAGGAAAGAGTTCATTCTTCATTCTTCTGTTGAGCTGAAAATAAGCAGGTTAGAGCGAACGCATGAGACCTTGAGGCCATATCTCATGCAGGCTAGTCCTGTGCAGAGGAGGGAAAAAACAGTCATTTCATTCTGTTACAAAAGCTACAAGGACCCACCATCACACAGTTTGTCCAGAGGGCATAGAAGAGGATTAGGAGTACATGGAGCCGGGTTTAGTTTTGCATAATAGAAATTACACAGTTGTATCATGATATTTATCAAATATTGTTATATATTGGAAAAATAATATATATGTAATTAAAAAAGTGATTTAAATAATTATTAAACACTCAAAGGTATCAAAAATTGGTGCTGTTAAGTACCGGGATCGATTCAAATGTCAAAGGTACCCATCCCTACATGTAAGGTAAATTGATGTTAATTTGGTCAGAATGGGAGAATTTCCAGCTGTAAGAGGGTCGGTTTTACATACACGTTGAGGGACGTTCAGTCTCTGGATCATTACATAACAGACCAGCTTCTTAGCAGAAATGACGAAAGCTGGCATGAAATATTTTATATAACTGAACATGCGGCCGTGATTGTTTCTCCATACTTGGTTTGAAAAATCAGCCGGCTTTGCGGTATCATAAAAAGAATAAAAGTGCAAAAATAAAATCGTGAAGCCGTGTTTTTTTTTTCTACGATCCTGTTTGCAAAGCATTTTTGCAAAAAAGAGCCCAAGACATAGCTGCATGAAAAATAAATGGAGGAAAGAGAAGAAAAGATCGAATGAACGGGTCCAGTGCCAGTTTGGTCGACTGAAGCGTCGCACGGAGCGCTAGCATGTTATTCCCCTCTGCGTGTGGTTTCAGACGCTGCTCTCACTGGCTAGAATAGTAGCGGGATAATAAATAGTGCAGCTTTGCTGTGGGAGTGCACGAGGTCAGATGGCATTTCCTCCTAAGCGTTGTGGGGGGGCATTACGCTCAGTTCAGCCAAGAGCCGAAACCGCTGCTGTCATGGAGGAGCAGTCAGCAACTTTGTATTGTGTGTGTTTGTCTGGTGTGTTTGTCTAAGCTGCACAAACAAATTACACAGCAAATAACGAACAAATCCGGTGTCCTAGATGAAAACCACACTTGAATCAGGTAATCTTTTTAATTCTTTGTCTGCACAGCCTCAACTGTTCTTGATCCCAGCGAGGGAAATTCAGCATGAGTGTCTTTGTAGGAACGTTCTGAACATGAAAGCGAAGTAATATTTAGCTCAGGAAAAACATCAGGGTGTCCAGAAAGGAAAAGTAGTCGACATCGACACCTCTGTGTGTTTTCATACGCCGGTTTTCCCGCGATCACCTTCACCTGCGCCAGCCCTGAGTCAGGAACAGTAATAGGTAGTTGTTAGTGGAGTCAGACATAAAAGACAACGAAGATTTGAGTTAATCACAGCTTGTTCAAACTAAACAAAACCCAAGATGTTTCTTTGTCTCCCATTTCTCATCATTTCTTTTTTAATTCTTCAACCGTTTTATGTTTGCAGGAGTAGCAGGCTCTCAGTTGGAGGTCAGCAGAGTGAATCTCCAGGGGAATCCAGAGAGAGGTCTTTGACCAACGGGGAACTTCCCGACGAGCAGATCCCTGGGTCCGGCTCGCCCGGTGACAGACCATCCTCCAAAAGCCATGGCAGCCCAGGAAATGCTGCAGGTGAAGAGTCTGCTCACCCTGTCACCATGTTACACTGACTTTATCCCGTATAAACACATATAAATGTGTACTGTGTGACAGTGACAAACAGTGTAAAGCTGTCTTTCTCTTCTGAAACCTTTAACAGACAAAGTTGAGTTGACTCCCAACGGGCGAGGAGTTGTGTCCCATCAGACTCCACCTCCTTCCTCCCCATCGGGCCGATCCCCAGCTGCCAGCAGCAGCAGCAGCGGCAGCAGCCCCTCTCCGGGTCAGGATGCCCTGGGTCCAGCTACTGCTGCAGAGCCCGGTTCTAACGCCATCTCCAGCACAGAGCAGCCATGCAACAGCACCACAGAGTCCACCACAGACTCCCTCCCAGCAGGGTAAGAGGGGTGGATGCGGTAGTTTCTGTGGAGAAATTAAAAGCACACTGCCTCCACCTGGAGTTGTTTCCAGTGAGGTCGCTTCAGTAATAAATCCTGAAAGAATCTGGTGGTTGTTTGCCGAGAGAGTCGTTGATTTAAGCACAAGGTGTAAAAATGTGACTACAGGTAAATGTGTAAAGCCGGGCGTACACTGTGCGACTTTTTCACTCGCAGCACTCAGCTTCAGCTCAAACTGTACGACTTCCTCGCAGAGCAGATCTCACGAGTCACGTGCTCACACTGCACGACCCAGTTCTCGGATGCGACCTGACTGCTCACGCTGTACGTCTGGTAGCAACACGTCGGCCCTAAAAATGTGCTAAAAATAGCAGTTTTTACTCAACACGTCAGACTTTTTTGTCTTGTTTTGCCTGTTGTCCTTCGGGAGCGCTGCAGGAGGACACACAGGGATTTATGGGGGTTGGATGAGGAAAACGAAATAAAGAAAGCAAATCTGTGTTTTGTGATCAGTTTAATTTGACATGAACACGACAAACACGCTTTCTTGACAATCATTGTGAGTAAAAAAAAAAACGTGCAGAAACAAAAACGAACAACGTGTGTTATTAGGGAAGTAGCGAGCGACCGGCGTTGATGCAGGATTGCGCATGCGCCGTGAGCGGTTCTGATACTTTTTGGATCGTAGCTGCTCGCAGCGCCGCTTCAACAGTGCGATACCCTCACGAGGGATGAGCAAAATATTAAACACACCAGAAGTCCATGCGACCTCACGACTGCTGATCGGCAGCTGGTCACGTGGTGTTAATCGCCTCTCGTAACCCCCTGAACACTACACGACCGCTCGGCGCAAAACTCGCCCCGATGTCGTGGATTCTCGCACGACTGGAAAATCGGCTCAAAAAAGTGAAAAAGTCGCACAGTGTACGCCCGGCTTAACACAATGGACAAAAGGCTAACCTTCTTTTTTTAATTTAGTTTAACTTTATTCCTTTCCTGATCGCTGTGAAGCAAATATCACAGAAATAGCTTCAAATTATGACAGATGAGTGTATTTGGTCAAAATTAACCACCCGACAATTTACGTGACTAAATGTCGGCGATGATGACAGATTTAGAGAGCCGGAGTTTATTTTTTGCATCAGTGCTGCTCTCGGTTTATGCTGGTGTTAACATCCCTTCGTTATACAACAGGGAGCCTCTGTGGGACGCTCCCTATCCTCTCAAAACAAGAGCATTTACTTGTATCTAATAGGAAAGCCTAAACAGGTTTTTGTGTTGTTGTAAATGTGTGTGTTTGCTGTTCTTTGTGCAGCTGGGAGCAGCGGGTTTTACCTCATGGCAGAGTGTACTACGTCGACCACAACACCAAAACCACAACATGGGAGAGACCACTGCCACCAGGGTACGCCGTTACGCGTTTGGATTTGCTTCCTGTGCTGCTCCTCTGGTCCTTTGACCAGCATAAGGTTGTTTTAAACAAGAGGTGGTCGTGTCCTTCATATTTGTTCACCATCATGACGTTCTTGCCTCACCAAACGGTACAAAAACAGATCTGATTTAAAATGTGCAGACGTTGATGTAAATTAGTTTTTTTTTTTTCTCCATATAATTGAAATATAATTGTGAGTAGGAGTTCCACATGCATGGAGCTGGTTTAGTGTAAAACTGCACAGGAAGGCAAATTCAAACCTATAGAGTGAAATGACATGAAAATAAGTTTTCTTTACTGATGGACTCAAAACCTACTGGTTGGGAATTATTTTCTAGAGTTTCTTATCGCTTAGGCAGGTAAACAAATCACTTAGCACCAGGTGCACAGATAGGGTGGGGGACGAGGGGGATCTGTCCCCCCCAGATTCAGATCGACCCCGATCCGTCCCCCCCACTACAGCCAGAAAGAAAACAAAATCGGAGTTTAAGCGCTTGAAGCTTCTTTTTCCAATCACGTTGAATGCATCATGACATAAACAAACACCGACTCCAGAGGCGCCAAAGTGGTTGCTGCTAGGATGCAGGATGAAGCGAAAAAGGCGAGCAACGATTACTGCGTATTTAAAAAAGACCAACAGTGTAAGTAGGCGGGACCAATCTGTCTGTGTATGCATGTTGGTTCTAGTTTCAGTACGTTGTTGTCAGTGTTGGGACTTACCCGTTAAAAGCACCAAAGCCTCATTGCTGACTTTAACAAGTCTCATCTAGAAATATGATCCCTCATGAAGTTACTACTTTACACCAGAAGATAGTGGAGATGTGGAACCTTCAGGCTGAGCAAAGTTTGGGAGTTTTTAGAGTTTGAAAATCGCCTCCCGCCGAGAGGCTCCCAGTCGGGGAGAGGAGGAGATGCGCACAGCATGTGTGGAGTTT
Source organism: Nothobranchius furzeri (assembly GCF_043380555.1). Lineage (NCBI taxonomy): Eukaryota > Metazoa > Chordata > Actinopteri > Cyprinodontiformes > Nothobranchiidae > Nothobranchius > Nothobranchius furzeri. Next base: position 86,136,283 of record NC_091744.1, read on the forward strand.
ACGAGCTCCAAACGTTGGGTTTGATGTTGGTTTAACCTTCTCTGGGACGTGTTGGATGTAGAAATGATGGTAAAAACACCGCTAACATGACAGACGTAGCGACAATGTAAAAAAGAAAAAAGCTGTAAAAAAAGGGCAGATGCGTTATGTATGGAAGTCAAGTGTGCCACATAATCATAAAAAAAGTAAAATATAACATTTTAAAGGACATTTATATATTTATATATAAATAAAAACTTTCCAAATATAATGAAAATTTATAAATAACGTAAAAATACGAAGGAACATCTGTTGGTCAGGCTGAAAAGTTTGGGAACCACTGCGCTAAGTGATAAGTGAATATCGTTTTTTATTATATGTTATGTGCAGTTTTTTAGGGCTTTTATGTTTTCTGTAAAGATCGGTATGCTGAAAATCATTTCATGTTTTGCATAAAGCGTGAGGTTTTCGTTAGTAACTGATTGGGAGAATAACAATAACAATAACTGAATTAACTAGTGGGGCACCTCTGTCAATGCGCCCCAGGGCAGCTGTGGCTACATCGTAGCCCATCACCATCAGTGTGTGAATGTTTGTGTGAATGGGTGAATGATACACTGTAGTGTAAAGCGCTTTGGAGTCCTTACTCTGAGAGGCGCTATACAAGTGCGGGTCATTTATCATTTATAGTGTTGATCAGGCAGAGCTTTGTTGCCAGCGTTCCGCTGCATCATGGCTTCAAACACATATATAATAGTTTTTACGTAAACCATTGGATGAAATTACACAAACTTACTGAGCTCTAGTTAAGGCGCTTGCAATAGTTTGTGTATGTGTATGTGTATGTGTTTGGGGGAGGGTACATTGGAACTTTGTCCCCCCCCAGTTTGAAAATCCTATCTGCGCCCCTGCTTAGCGCCTCTCAAGATAAAAATCACAAGGAGCTTCACAAGAACAAAGATAAAAATGCTCAAAAACTGTCATAGAAATGGGATTAGTAAAAATTGTGAAAAAAGACGATGAAGAAGAAAGAGGTAATCAGCGGATCCCAGGAGAGGCAGAACCGGTAGAAAGAGCTGAGTGAGGAGAAGGTAGTGATGAAGAATCAACAAAAATAAACAATAATGAACAAGAGTCTGCTTCTAGACCTGCAGAAGGAGAAAGAATAGAAAAAAAACACAACAGTACATCAGGAGCAAGCTATCACTGCGTCAGCCTGATGAAGTATATGAACAATCACACGATAATAAATCATAGTGCATTTAGTGCCAACCACAGCCTTAAGACCTGTGTTGAACGTCCATACTTATGAGAGCACCATGTGAGCACCTGTGTGTGTACACGCGCTTGTTTATGTAAGGTTTATCTACAGGAGCGTCCAATAGAGAGTGTGAGGGGCCACAGATCTGCCCCTTAAAGATGTGCAGGAGACGGAGGGAGCTCAGAGTCCCAGAGATCCAGGCACTGCCCCAGAACACAGGAACCCCGGGGGGGGGGGGTGTTATGTGACCATAAAAGCCCCCGCCCCCCTTGAGAGGCTCAGAGGATCGCCCCGGGGGGCCACAACCAGCAGCCGGCAGAGCCCTGGGAGATATCAGCGGCAAGCCCACAGGCCCGCCCGCAGCCTGCCGCCCAGCCGGCCGAGCCTGGGACCCAGCGACCCGGGACCCAGGGGCGACCACCCCCGCCGGGGACCCAGCAGAGCCCAGGGACCCAGACCCCACTCACTGGAAACTGACTAGCATCATGAGAGTTGGACTGGATTAAAAATCTCAATAATTTTCATGACGTCTGAACATCTCAACTCTGATTGGCCAACAGCAACATGACTCTTCTACTGCCTTTTTTTGTCCCCAAATAACACTCCCGAATTCTTAATGCTATGCTGCGGTGTTGCTAATGGTTAGCTTCTATTAGCTGAGATGCTCTCTGCTATCTCCTTCCCATGGGCGGTCCTAAGCCAAGGTGGGAGGGGCCATGAATACCAATTCCCACTGTGACGTAGAAGAGATGTTTTTTTTCCCTGACATGATCGTTTTCCCGTCTATTTCTTTTCTGTGGCTAAGGCAGGCCATGTGCTCCTCAGGGTGACCGATCCAATTTAAAAAAGAAAAAGTACTTCCTGGTTTCTCAGCGAACGAGACATTTAAAGGTGGCAAAAGGATGTTTTACTGTTTCTCACATGTATAATATACGTTAATGACATTTTTACTTGGCCTGATTATTTATTGATTTACATGAAGTGTGCGACTGGGTGACAGAAAGGGGAAAAAAAGCAAGTTTGAAGAAAATGTCACCCCCTCCTTCTTTCCAGACTTCTGCCCCCCCCCCCAGCTCAGTTTTTCCATGCAAGGAACAAGAGTGTTGGGGCCCAGAGAACAAAAGTCCTTTCTTAGTGCCACATGTACCTCCATCCACCAGCGTGTTGGCTGCCACGGCCCTTCAGAGGATCCATTAGCAAACTAATACTGGGCTAACGCTCCAGATGTATGTACTACCAGGAGCAGTTTAGAGGCAGAGTGGGGGTCGACAGTCTGTAAGCTGAAATAATGAAAGCCATCCGAAGCAAGGATGAAGCGAGTTTATGACTCACACGGATTTTTAATCAAATCTTCAGTTGCGTAAATAATCTGTAATGCATCACAAATGTCACCTCTCTGGGTTTTCAGTTGCAGATACTAAACCTCCTTTTCTTTTTTCTTCATCGGTCTACTTGTTAGCTTTGCTGCAAAACCTTAACGTGATTTTATCACATTATGATACTTAGACAAACAGAAGAACAATAGAAAGTAGGCTGTAAAAGCTGGAGTTTGGTTATGCCCAGTCTTACTTTTCAAAACATTGGATTATTGCATTTTTACAGAAATACCATTCTAGAATTGGAGCGGTTCTGCCAAACCAAAGTTTTAGCTCTACTTAAAATCTTTTCTAAGGCCGACTAAAAGCAGAGCTTAATCAAAGCTGTGATCAGTAATCTAGGCGAGTGGTTTAATGTGGCCGTGTTTCTGTACAACAGTCACTATTTTGAGGTTGCTTTACGCAGAGAGTTGGACAAACCCACATTCTGCTAATCAAAGCTGTCATGACACTGTTCAGCCTCAAACCGTCAGATATTTGTCTTCAAATTCAGTCTGTCCTGTACCAGAAAGTCTCAAGAGAATAGCCTTTTGATTTCACCAAAACACTTAAACAGCTTTTTTCTGCACACATTTTAGATGTTCTTAAAGGGGCATTATGGAAGTGTGACAGCCAAAACATGTATAGAAATAATAAATGTCTTCTTCATACATTCTCCTGCAATGCCCTGGTCCTGTAGAATGAGCCCTGGTATTTTTACTGTGATTGCCTGTTTTTCTGTAAAATCACAGAAAAAGAGAGATGCTCGGGTCGAGCAGGCTGCTTCATGCGCGTTCACGCTCAGGCATCGCCCGTAGCATTTGCTATCCGTAGCTTTAGCAGCAGAGAGAGAGGCAGTGCCACTTTGTCGCTGTTCCTAACGCCTAGTGACAAAGCTAGCTACATTTCTGAGGACCCTTAGCTACTTTCTGTAGAACTTTCTTCTAGATATTTCCTGCAAATTAGCAACAAAATAGCCATTTTCACTCCGAACCGTTCTTTGGTTTGATGTTGTTTCAGCTGTCATCAAGGATATAAATGTTACAGATGCAAAGGACGTCACTGGCGCTTTAGCTCACCTCGTGCACGAGCCTGCTATTGAAGCTGCCGTTACGCATTTGGCCTGAGGGGGCAATCACGAGCATAAAAGTTCAAAACTCCGTAATGTCCCTTTAAATTAGGGAAGAAAACGGCAGCTAGTTTCTGTTCTCGGGAGTTAAGAGGAAGCTCTGTGTTTCCATCAGAAGCCTTTTAGCATCACAAATGTGGGAATCAAAGTAGAATTGGAGTCCTTCGACCCTTTAGGACACTGAAATAGTCCATAAAGCATTAGCATCTAAAAGTAGACCCAATAAACTTTGATTCTGGTGATCTGTTCAGATAACAATGTCTGCTCTAACCTGCAGATACCAATTCAGTACTAATCTGAATAATCTAAAAATATATTTTCACTCACAAAAACAATTCCTGAGTGACTTGACTGTTATTCTGGAAACTCTGTTTTTACTGTGAACCTTTGTGAATTAGCTGGTTAAGTCGATCATGCTTATGATAAATAAAATGCTTCTTATGATCATCACCTTATTTAAATCAGCTGAACAGCCTCACGGGAGCTATTTATGATCATCTGTCAAATCCTTTTACACCAACATTTGTGTCTAGTAACAAATACTCTCTCTCACAAGTACTCACTGTACTTCCCACAGGAAGGGATGACATCACGCTTGATTCGACAGGCTGCGGTCGACCACAATTTCTGAAAATCATGACCTTTTGAGAAAATGGGTGAATTAATTTCGACTGGACTGTGGGAGTCAGACACACATTGCTGCCTGCAGACATGAAGGGCAGTAAAATAGATTCATTGCACCAAAAACTCAGATACTTTTAGATCCCATACGAAAGCTGCTGCTGGTAAATAAATAAACAAAAAAATCATCTGGACACTCTCACAAGTCCTCTCAGAAAACAAAAGAGTGCCTACCCACTTGTTAAATTTACTTTATAGCCAGAATTCAGATGAGGCTGCAGGGTGGTGCAGTTGGTTCCACTCTTGTCTCACAGTGATGAATTTGCAGGTTCGACCCCGTAGGGCAGTGGTCCGCAATTGGCGGACTGGACGTGGCCCGCGGGCTCTCTCCTTGTGGCCCACAAACCCCGCGCGCACCCCCCACCTCCACCCCCGACGGCCGACCGGGAGGTGTAGGAGAGATAGAGATGAGGAAAATAATCAATGCATCGAGATTTGGGCGTAAACGATTCTGCACCATAGAAGAGAACCATAATCAGTTATAGTGGAATGTAGTTTTGTTATTTTAACGGCGGCACCAACGCAGCATCCAAATCTGTCAGAGCGTGTGTTCTCCACATTTACCGGGTAGGAAACTTTATGTGGTCCTGCACGGCTGAGCGCGGGCCCGTACCCAATCAGCCTGGTCGGTTCTGTTGGATTTGGGCCGTGAATTGTGTTAACTGAGCGTGTTGTCACGCGGCGTGCTCCGCTAGATGAGTGAGTGAGTGAGTGAGTGAGTGAGTGAGAGAGAGAGCATCAAAGTAGGACGCTATCGATCGATCAGTCAGAGCGAGTGTTGTGATGTCAGGAAATCTGGTCTTGGGGAGGGGGCGGGGTCTTGGGGAGGGGGCGGGGTCGTGACGGCGGCTGCAGCATAGCCTGTCTTTTATTTAGGGACACGTAGAAGTTAAAAGGAGAGAGAAATAGAAGATAGAAGTTCTTGTTCCACTTCATTCTTTTGTTTCATGATGATAAACTGATGTTAAACTCAATAATTATAATTGAGGAGCCCTGCCGTAGGGTAGTTCCCCCGTCCATATGTCAGGTTTATTTTGTTTTCTTTTCCCACAGACCAAATCCATGCATGTTAGATTACTTGACCAACCTTAAACTGTGCCTGCGTGTGAGTTTGTGTCTGGTTGTTTGGCTCTGTGTGTCCCTTTGATGGACTGGAGACCTGTCCAGGATGTCTGCCGCCTCTCACTCAGTCCAACTCTGCTGGAGTTTAGACACCAGCTACCTGAGACCCCAATGAGAAATGAGAGGTTAGGAAGGTGAGTTTGTGAAGCTGGATGGTTCGGATCACTCTGACTTTAGATGACGCTCGTTGTTTAGTCCAGATTGAACAGGACTCCAAGGGTGTGTTGAGTACAATCTCAGGTTTTTGAGAGTACGTCTGCTTTACCCATCTTTAACTACTTTAAAATAAAACCATATTCTCTAAGTGATTGTTTATTTTTATGCCATTCCCACGTGCAAGGTAGAACACAAATGAGTCAAAAGTCACCTTCTAACTTCTCAGGGTTTTAAATGAAAGTTTCAGCTGATCCTGTTTATTTATTTTGTTTTTAGTCTTTATTTCCATAGTTGAGATTACAAAATGACCTTCAGATATCAGCGTTGCTCAGTCTCCCCCCCGGCTCATGAGTAACGAGTGGCCCATCCACAAGGATTACGGATATTCTCTGAGCTTAAACTGGCAGTCTGCGGTTGTGTGAGAATAGGTTCATCATTCCAAGAAAGAAGTGAAGTGAATCACTAATGACATGACTGGTGCAGCAATATAATCAGATAAATGACTGCACAGAGACTCGGCAGAACATTGTGGGCTATGTGATTTTCTCTGGCTCCAGTAAATAAGTAGCTAGTGTTAATAACATCAGACGGAGCAGCGTTTTGTCGGGATTTAGCAGGAAGCACAGAGACAAAGTGGTCAAAGAGACGCAACCGAGAACTCTGTTTGCAATTATCCACACACTGCTGGAGGGTCCTTCAGAGAGAAGCCTGCCAGCCCCAAGGGTGCTGCTGATGTTACAAAGGAGGACACGTCTAAGTGAATTTTCTCAGATGTTGTAGAAGTTTAAAATATTGGTACTTTGTGGATATATTCACAATAAAAGATTGCACTGTGTCTAATCGCCTTTTATTTTGAAAATGTAGCAGGAAGTCTTTAATCGTTTAGAGGCTTCCGAAGCACTTCTTGTCAATAAGCTTCATGGTAAAAATCATAGAATAGATTATAATCTGTAAATCTTCTGTCAGCTTCATTTACAATCTGATGAGTTGGTTACAAGCGATCACCGCAGCAAATGTTAAGTGAAGCTTTTATTGTTATTAGCGTTTTTGCTGCAGCTGTCCTTGACATTTTTATTTTTTATTTTTATTTTAGGATAAAAAACCTTAAAATACTTAAGTTGAGACAAAATATTTAGCAGAACCCGAAACAAATCTGCAGTCAGTGAGAGAAAACTGTCCTATACCCCTCATACTGAAGCAGTTCACTCTTAGTGTGTCTTTAGTGCAACAAAAGTGCATCTATTCAGTGGCTTTGGGCCCCTCGGAGGGCCGTGGGCCCCTCGGAGGGCCGTGTAAAGTAAAAAACTGGGAGTGGAGCCGTGACACCGCTCTCTGCTTATAGTGACTAAACTGCAGCTGCAGACGACAACATAATGTTGCTCCGAGTATTAATCAGCTGAAGCCTGCTGTGTGTTTTCTTAGTGGACGGAAGTCGATGCCATTTATTTTTAAATTGTGCAGCACTTCAGTCACAGATATGAGAACAGCAGCAGACAAGCAGCGAGTCGTGTTGAGGCCAGAGACCAGAGTGTGTGTGTGTGTGCTTGCGTGTGTGTGTGTGCGTGTGTGAGAGTGTGTGTGTGCGTGAGAGTGTGTGTGTGTGCGTGTGTGAGAGTGTGTGTGTGCGTGTGTGAGAGCGAGAGAGTGTGTGAGTGTGTGTGCGTGTATGTGTGTGTGTGTGTGTGTGTGAGTGTGTGTGTGCGTGCGAGAGAGTGTGTGAGTGTGTGTGTGTGAGAGAGAGTATGAGTGTGTGTGCGCACGTGCGTGTGTGTGTGTGTGAGAGAGAGAGAGAGAGTGTGTGTGTGTGTGAGAGAGAGAGTATGAGTGTGTGTGTGCGCGTGCGTGTGTGTCTGTGAGAGAGAGAGTGTGTGTGTGTGTGTGTGTGAGAGAGAGAGAGTATGAGGGTGTGTGCGTGTGTGTGTGAGAGAGAGAGAGTGTGTGTGTGTGTGTGCGTGTGTGTGTGTGTGTGAGAGAGAGAGAGAGTGTGTGTGTGTGTGTGAGAGAGAGAGTATGAGTGTGTGTGTGCGCGTGCGTGTGTGTCTGTGAGAGAGAGAGTGTGTGTGTGTGTGTGTGTGAGAGAGAGAGAGAGTATGAGGGTGTGTGCGTGTGTGTGTGAGAGAGAGAGAGTGTGTGTGTGTGCGCGCGCGTGTGTGTGTGTGTGTGTGAAAGAGAGTGTGCGTGTGTGTGTGTGTGTGCGTGTGCGTGTGCGTGTGCGTGTGCGTGTGTGTGTGTGTGTGTGTGTGTGTGTGTGTGTGTGCGTGTGTGTGTGTGTGTGTGTGTGTGTGTGTGTGTGTGTGTGTGTGTGTGTGAGAGAGAGTATGAGTGTGTGTGTGCGCGTGCGTGTGTGTGTGAGAGAGAGAGAGTGTGTGCGTGCGTGTGTGTGTGTGTGTGTGGCTCAGTCCGAGTCCAGACCTCTGGTCTCGGGGGAAGAAGAGGATAAGCCTCTGAGTGATGTCACGGGGAACAGTGGTGGAGGTTGTTCTCTTACACCGGTAGTCAGAAACCGTTTTTACTCCTCGTCTTCAGAACGTGTGACTTCATCTCCTTAATGTTTTAGAGATGTTAAAGTCCTCTTCTGCTGGTCGTCTGGGGGAAGAACAAACGTGTGAAACTGACTTAGTTTCTTTTACATTTGCTGCAAACTTCCAACTAGTGCCAATTATTTAGTTTCCTAATATTATCCCTTTTTTTAGTTTAGTCAAATGGATAAGTGTGTTTTAAATACTTGAATAATATTACAGTCGTGGTTTCTGTTTTCCTTCTCCTCTTCCGCCCTGTTACATCTTTAGCATCTTCCCATGCTTCTCTTTTCTACCACTCTCCAGCTGCCTCCTCCTTCTGTTTTTACTTTCCTTTCTTTTCTCGTCTTTGTTTCCTTTTCCTTGACTTCTGCTGCTATCGGCAGCTGTTTGATACAACCACCCACTCTTCACATGCCTAATAAAAATGTTGTTGAAAGTTGCCGCTTTTCTCACCCCCGCCATTTTTCTTGTCCCCCCCCCTCAAACAACCTCCAGCTGGGAGAAGCGAGTGGATCAGCGGGGCCGATTCTACTATGTGGACCACAACACCAGAACCACCACATGGCAGAGGCCCACGGCTGAGTCTGTGCGCAACTATCAGCAGTGGCAGAGCCAGCGCAGTCAGCTGCAGGGCGCCATGCACCAGTTCAGCCAGCGCTTCCTCTACCAGGTACTCCAGGCTGTTTTCCTACCCCCTTGTTGACATTTTGCTGGACAGTGTTGCTACTTCACCAATTTCCCAGAATCACTCAGAAGTTTGGATCACCTGCATCCCGTCACATGGATGTATGGAACTTAGGGAAAGAGCGCTGAAAGGGGGGATGGGTGGAAATCAGTGTTCTAGTCAAGTCACCATCTCTCGAGTCCCACTGGAGTCTAGTATCCGAGTCCAAGTCTCAAAGTTGTGTTAAACTCAACACACAGTTGAGTTTAAGTCAGATGAGATTAGTTTGAATCAAGTCCAAGTCACATAGGTTTAGTCCAGGTCAAGTCCCTAAGTCATTTAGGACGAGTCCAAGTCCCAAAAAATTCTTCCAGTCCAAGTCCAAGGTCCGATTTGAATGGCCATTTGTTACATCTGCATCCTGAAAATGAACTGAAGTGGTAATTGTTGGAATTAGCATGTATCCCATGCTAATGCTAGCTTGTTATATTAGCTCAGATTCATGAACAAATTTTAAATCCACAGCTTCCCAAAGCCTTCGTAAGTGCACAGAAAACATTTCTGTTATTATTGTTTGTTTTTTATTATTTTTGCTACACGCTACTGTGCTAGCTTGGTGATTACGTGAGAGCATAGAGCCGTCTCAGTATTGTCTTCAGTTGTCCTCCTGGACATCTGATTCTTCCTGATTTTGAAGATAAATCTAACAGCAAACTGCACAGTAAACGTGGATTCTCTGTTGAATACTTTAAACAGAGGCGCGCTGCATTTGCAACTGACAGTCCGAGTCCTGGCTTTGCAAGACTGAGTCCAGGTGCAATGCATTGGTTCATACCGTCTTCATTAATAGATAATACAAAAATGTAGATTTTAAACTTCATCAGGTCTCCTCCATCCACCAACATTTAAATAATGAATCCGAATCAACTTTATTGTCGTTGCTCCAGCGTCTTGAAGCATGAATGTGTCCCCGCAGGACAGCCTGACCAAGGTTAAAGGGACTTTACAGACTTTTGAATTTTTATGCTCGTGATCGCCCCCTCAGGCCAAAAGCGTAACGACAGCTTCAATAGTAGGCTCGTGCACGAGGCGCGCATGCTGTACGTGCACACTCCTTAACGAAAATAACAGCTGAGACAGTCCCGTGTGTGTGTGTGTGTGTGTGTGTGTGTGTGTGTGTGTGTGTGTGTGTGTGTGTGTGTGTGTGTGTGTGTGTGTGTGTGTGTGTGTGTGTGTGTGTGTGTGGCCTGGAGGACAGAGGACAGGAGAACACGCAGCTAATTAATTAAATAATGTGGTTCTGTAGCTTTCTCTTCAGCACAGCCGACAAAGGTTTATGATGGGTCAGTCCTCCTGCATGCTCAGATCATTCCCTTCCCTTGCTTGAAAAATTGTTCCAAAATGAAAGTTGAACCCACATCTTTTTTATCTGTGAATTCAATGCCGTTCGGCGAGTCTCAAATAAAAATTTGGGCATCTTACTGTAAAAAAATATATCATTAATGTAAAAAAGAAACTCTAAAATAACTATGTTCACACCCAGAATTGAACTCGGATCTTCTGCACGAAAGCCTGAAATTTTACTAGGTGAGCTAAACCAGTGATGTCTTCTGTTTCTGTAACATTTATATCCTTGATGACAGCTGAAACAACGTTCAAAGAACGGTTCGGAGTGAAAATGGCTATTTTGTTGCTAATTAGCAGGAAATATCTAGAAGAAAGTTCTACAGAAAGTAGCTAAGGATCCTCAGAAATGTAGCTAGCTTTGTCACTAGGCGTTAGGAACAGCGACAAAGTGGCACTGCCTCTCTCTCTGCTGCTAAAGCTACGGATAGCAAATGCTACGGGCGATGCCTGAGCGTGAACGCGCATGAAGCAGCCTGCTCGACCCGAGCATCTCTCTTTTTCTGTGATTTTACACAAAAACAGGCAATCACAGTAAAAATGCCAGGGCTCATTCTACAGGACCAGGGCATTGCAGGAGAATGTATGAAGAAGACATTTATTATTTCTATACATGTTTGGCTGTCAAACTTACACAATGTCCCTTTAAACACAGACATGTAGAACTAAAGCAGATGCAGGCAGGTCACAAGAGCAGCTGCCGAGGCGCTCATTAAAAAAAAAAGATTTTTTCAACTAATCTGGGTAACTTCTAAAATATATAATAGAAATATGTTATTAGCTGGAAGAAGGCCAAACAGGGGCTGGTTGCTGCACCTTGAAGTTATCTAATTTCTGGTTTTCCATATCGGAAACTTTTAGTTGAAGCTATTGATTTGATCCGCTCCATCGTTCTTTTCTCCCTCAGTCTTCGTTCCTTCCATGCTTTGCCCGCTGTGTGAGAAAAGCCAAAAGACAGGTCTTGTTGATAGTACACCGCTCTGTCTTGGAATGCCCACAGTGCTGATAGCGGTGGCTATTTATGGCGCTAGTGTGTGTGAAAAAGGAAACGGCACACAAAAAGACCCATGGCTTTTTTGAGCTCCTCCTGGGATTTCGTCTTTTCTGCTTCACGGAGAGGGTCGTAGACGTCGTGTGTGTTGATGCTCTGTAAGAACGCAACACTCATCAGGCTGAAGGAACGTAAACCTGATTATAATCACAGTGGAGGATTTATCCACTTGTGCTGGTGCCGATGCTGCTGTGGGCGTTTCATGTGGGCTCGTGGGCTCCAGCTGAGTGTGTGTTTGGCCTCGTTCGTTCACAGGATTGTAATGTTGAAGGCCGGTGCAACATTGTTTTGTGGGGCAGCACATGACAACCACAGAAGGTAGAGGAACTTCCTCTTAAACGTGATGCTTTAGCACACACTCGCCAAAACGCAGCACTGGTCAACAGTTTTCCTCACAAGATTTTCCTGGAATATTTTAGTCAATAGATCCCGAGACTTCCTGTCAGGGATTTGAAAGGCTCCCTAACTCAGTAGAAGAACCAGTTTTACGTCAAATAATTGATTTTCAATTAAATCTTTCAATTTTTGTCACCAGCAGCCAGTCTCAGAGACACGGTTTGCTCCAAATTCTGTGTTTGAATCTGTAAAACACTAAAAATAACAGTTTGACAAATAAAAATCTGTATTTTGGCCCCAAAAATGTGACCTCTGAAGAGAAATTTGTGATTTAGAACAGTTTAAAATATGATAATAACATAGATATAGTGTGCAGTTCTGCTTTATTTTAACAGTGAGTGAAACTTTTGGGTATTTTAACAATATTTTTTGTGACCTTTTATTGATTGAGCTCCTAATCATCACAAATGAAAACACTGACCGGTGTAACCCCAGTATTTATAGAGATACCGCTCCAAGCGTGTGTGTTTGCAGGGTAATTGCAGCTTGTTAGGCGGGCAGACTTCTAGTCGTTTCAGCTCTACCTCATTTCCTCCCGCCTCTGCTCTTTCCTTTAACCCCTCACCATCAGTCCGTCACCTCTCGTCAAACTCCAGAGCCCAAAGTTTTCTGCATCACAACTGCGTTTCCACTCTTGATTTGCTGCCGTCACTTCCATTCCCTCCCTCCCTCCCTCCGCCTTCCCCCCAGTTCGCTCCTCCTCATCACCTCCAATTATACCTTTCAGTCTATTTCGTTGTGAGAACAAGGACTCCTTAGCAGCAGCACCTGAATCAACCCTGTGTTTCATCACAGCACTGAACAGAAAACTCACACACCTCCACACCGCTCCCTAACACGTTCACTCGTGTTTACACGCAACTCACGTTTCCCATGAAGGACATTTATACCATGAAAGGACAACGAACAGAACACTGATGCCGGTGTCTTTAACACTCTGCGCCTTGTCGTTAAAGATGTTCGTGTGCAGACTTATATCAGCTGGTAGTTGTTGTTTTTTTACCTAACATGTAAAAAAAAGGGTAAAAATTAATATAAATGGGTTGAAAAGCTTGATTCTCCCCTTCAATCCAGTTTTGTTTTTAACAGAAATATCACAGGATTTGAGTCCAAATCGGAAACGTTCTGCGTTTAGCGTTTTACTTATCAAAACTGAAATGTCAGAATAAACAAATAAGTTCAAAAGTGTATAAAAGTTTTAATTTTCTGTTTATTTTCCAGATTATCTGTTAGAAGTGGGTAATTAGTCCGGAGCTCACCGGCGTTTTTCAGGCTAACTCCTGTTCATTTCCCTCCTCATGTTCGCTCTTACACAGATTTTGCTCCCTGGGATTCATTTGATGAAGAACTTCATGCGAAAGGACCGCTTTTCATTTCAGGAAAAGCGTAAATCACAGTTTTCACCTGTGGCGTCTCCAGCCTTTCACGGTGTATTCCTTCCAGAACCCATAACACCGAACTTTATTTCACACGTCAGTGCCAGCGGGCCGAGTTCCGCTCCCTCCCTTGTTTTCTCAGTCTCCTTTTCTTTTCCTGCGGCCGGGCTCCGTCTGCAAGCTGCTGAGGAGCGAACGCTCAGAGCCAGGATGAAGTCATCATGTCTTTATATCATTATATTCTCCTTTTACCTTTTTTAGTCACAGAAAACCCACATGGGTGGGGCCCCGGAGGCATAGATTGGCTGTTGATGGGAGCAACACACACACACACACACACACACACACACACACACACACACACACACACACACACACACACACACACACACACACACACACACACACCCTTTAGCCCTGCTTCTCGATCCTCTGCAGGCTTAGTCCTTTCCATCCTGACACCCTCACAGTTTCCATGACAGAGCTGCTGTAAAGAAGGGAGAAGTGCTGTTCAGGGTGAGGTTGGCCATTTGCTGGATAACTCTCCCCTTTATGCCCTCCGTCAGGAATTATCAGAGTTATTTTGTTTGGTTACCACCTGCAGGTGTTGCTGGTGCCGCCAGAGTCAGTTTTGTTTGACGATGTTTTAATAATTTTGTCTAAAACGAGTGATTTCCCAGGACGACGTGTTGTTATCTCAGGTATCTGGAATCTGCTCGGTGGTGGAACGCCTAAATCCGCCGTTTGACAAACATCATATATGAAAACTCACCGGCACCGCTTCATTCTCAACAAGCCTCTGTTGAGCAGCTTTTCCACTCAGTTCGTGTGTGTGTGTGTGTGTGTGTGTGTGTGTGTGTGTGTGTGTGTGTGTGTGTGTGTGTGTGTGTGTGTGTGTGTGTGTGTGTTCACATGAGAGCATGCACACTGGCTGACTGTTTGCCACGGACAAACTTTCCACACTGGGACACACACTCACTCACCTGTTTTTAAAGTGTGTGTGTGCGCGTGCGTGTGTGTGTGTGTGTGTGTGTGTGTGTGTGTGTGTGCGTGTGTGTGTGTGCGTGTGCTGAATAAACCCCACAGCAGCTTTCAGGCCCAGGATGAATAAAGGTGCCTTTTGTGAGAATTTGGGGTGGGTGGGGCTGCAACGGAGGTGGGGTGTCCAGTCTGGAACGGGCATGAATGTTCCCTCAGTTCCCTCAGACATCACACTTCCCTGCCTGGTTTCACAGCAGCGCTCGAGAAGGGAGGAGGACCTGAGGGGCGGGGTCAGGAGGAGGAAGAGGAGGCGGCAGTGTGGTGTGTGTGAGGTGTCGAGCGGGAAGCTGAGGGGGGTGGGGCTTGCGTCCAGCCAGTGAGCTCATTGGAACAGCGTTGTTGTTTTATCCTCCTACCGAGCGCGTCGTTTTTGGAAAGCATTCGAGCCGCCAGCCGGCCAGATCCATCAGTCGCCCCTCGCTGCTGCTGCGAAGAGGAGTCGTCGCCGTCACCCCGCCTGGTTCTGCCCTTTCTACTTCACACACACACTCACACACTTCAACCTGGGCTTCACTTGGCAGCGAGGTGAAAGGAGGTCTTGACCTTTTCTCTTTGGAAGACTAAGTAGGTTCTTTAGATTATTTTTTTAACTCACCCAACTTTTTTTTTGTTTTCATTTTCTTAAGTTTTCCATAAAAAAGCAGTGAGAGAGCAGAACTTTAGACCTTCTGCAGCACAACACCACCGAGAAGAAGCTCGAGGGGGAGGACAGACCGGTGTCCTAACCGGACTTGTTTTGTCTGTTTCTCCTTCAGCCGTCTGGAGCTCCTGTGGAAAATGACCCTCTGGGCCCGCTGCCTCCTGGCTGGGGTAAGTTTGGCCGAACACCCTCCTGTACTCTTAAGGATCCACTGCTGTCTAACGTCTATGACCAGTAGTCAGCAGTGAAGCATAAGATGTGGGAACTTGTTGCTTTTCACGGCTGCAGGCGGAGATTTGGGTGGCGTTTTCAGGGCAGTACCACTCACAGCATTTAAAGCCCTTTTCTTTGATTTGGAGCTCATATAAAACAGAACCAATGTGATCGTTTCCCCTGATGTCAGCAGATCAAGCGATAATAGACGGATTTGCATCTCCTCTCAGCTGGTTTAGATTTTTATTTTGTTACAGAAACTCTGGATGCTCATTTATCACTGTTTACTTTAACGCCCACA
>NC_091744.1:86154073-86189073 GCF_043380555.1 Nothobranchius furzeri
TGCTTATCTGAAATATCTCATCTTCACGTGAGAGGAGCCTTAAACGTACGACTACTAGCAGCGTTTATGGAGCCCTTTAGGACCAAAATGTAATCAAATTCCAACTATTTACTCTTCATTTCGATCACCCCTTCTTTCTTTAGTGTTAAAAGACGTCCAGAAATTACATTTTTCTTTATTTTGACGTTCATCAACTAGATTTAATTCCATGCTGTCGTTCTTTTTAAAACACAGAAACAGTTTTGTTTACCTGTTTTGTCCCTACAGTTTCGCCGCCGGCGAAACGTAGCGACAAAACAGGTAAACAAAACTGTTTCTGTGTTTTAAAAAGAACGACAGCATGGAATTAGAACCAAGACACAGCAAGAACACACCTAAGATGATCAACTAGATTTCTTTGGAAATGTCATGTTTGATTTTTGATCTTCTTCCTTTTTGTGACATTTTCTTTCACCAAGACCTCTTAGAAAATTGATATTCATCTTCTTGATCTGGTTTAAGTCTAAATATTGCTGATTTAATATTCAAATGACAGAAAAAGATCATCTGAAAGTGGGGATGATGGAAAATCCTGACTCACAACCGCACACAACGCTGATTTCTAAATGACTCTAATCGAGTCCCGAGTTTATCTTTTGTGGCTAAAATTAAAATTTAACCCACAAACATGGAGCCTAAACTCCATCTTTGTGTTGTTTTGTATTTTTACTTTGAAGCATCCAGGCTTTTAGCTCCGCAGGTCAGCAGGGGAGGTGTGTTAGCTTCATCCCTGAAACGGGGCCCCCCGATCGGACCGTGCTCACTGCCCCCTCTCCCTGTTGCAGGATGATCAAGGAGCACCCCCTGCCCCCTGGCTGGGAGATGAAGTACACCGCAGAGGGAGTCCGATATTTTGTGGACCACAACTCGCGCACCACCACCTTTAATGACCCCAGACCCGGGTTTGAGTCAGGGTAACTATTCTCTCACAGACCGAGGCAAAGACTTCCATTTTAATGTGGATTCCCGATACCTGTTGCCTTTGTCTGACACGGCTAGTATCCACAGCTCCCTCGCTTGCTTAAAACTTTCAAACTTTCACAAAGTCCGTAAGAATTTCTTAACCATCCACTTTTATTTTTAATATTATTGAGTTCATGTTTTATTCATCGCCTTTTCTAGTTTTGATTTTCTCTCATCGAAGTGAATGAACTTTAGCCTCAAAGGTGTTTTATTCAGAACATATTTTATCACAGCAATGTACACACACACACACACACACACACACACACACACACACACACACAGCTTTTCCTCTCAGCCTGTGGATGCCATATCTCACTGCAGACGTCTCTGGTGTGTGTGTGTGTGTGTGTGTGTGTGTGTGTGTGGGTATTTGTGAGTTTCAGTGTTTACTTTTGGCACCAGATGTGTGTTTGCATGTGTGGTCACTCTCTGTTGTGTACTCTGTGTGTATAAATCCAGATGATGTTTGCTGGTATTTTGAGGACTGCTGAAGCGCGTCCTCGTCGTTTTAGCTCTGGAGTCCTGCAGCGGTGTGCCTCGGCACTCTGCCGCTGCGGTCTCTTATTTCCTAACCCAAACCAAAATGTGCCTGGCAGCTCAGCGAACACAAACCCAACACTTTTCTGCTCTCCTCCTCCCTTCCTACCATCATTTAGGTCTTTTTCTTCTTACTTTTTGCGTCTCAGACTTTCTTCTGTGCTGACGAAGCACAAATCTAGTGTGTGTGTGTGTGTGTGTGTGTCTGGAGCTTATACTAACACAGCTGCAGGCCTAAGCTCACCTTTGTCTGTGACAGCCAGACAAAGTCATCTAAGCATAATAGGTGGTGGGAATTTAATCATACAGTTTTAAATGTCCGGGTTCTCGTTCTTTTGTCGGTTTTTAGATTTTTCTGTAAATCTTGTAAAAAGTTCCCCATTTTTTTTGTTGTGTGTGCGTTTGTGTGCAGGTCACGGCAGGGCGGTTCCCCGGGCGCTTACGATCGCAGCTTCAGGTGGAAGTATCACCAGTTCCGTTTCCTGTGTCATGTGAGTGTTTGACTGAAGTCTACAGGAACACGAAACACACCCGTCCCACATTCACCTGCTCTAAAAGTCAGGAATGATTAAGGAATAAAAACACCTCACCCCATCGTGGAAGTTTCGTTCCAGTTAACGTTCCAGTTCTTTTATTATGTTTGTATAAAAAAAGCAGCTTTAATCCGTTTTTAGTGCTGCTCATACACCAGAACGTTTCTTTGTTCCTCATTCAGAGATGTGACTGAATCAAGTCTGCTGCTGAATTTCAGCTGGTAACGCTTTAGGGAACACAAATGAACCATTAATTAGCCGCCAATTAACATGCATATTAGTGGACCGCTAAGTCTGAACTAGTCATTATTAAGCTCTTATTAAGAACTTATTACTAATGCTGTAATTCTAACATTAACAGGCCAATAAATTAGGAGTTTTATCAAAATAAGCCATTCATAATGGTTTGTTGCTGATTAACACGCGTGGCTTTTTACAAAGTAATTCAAGGGGAACATACTCTCGCCTTTAGGTGGTTAATTAATACTAAACTAGCTGGGGCTAGCTCAACAGCTAGAGCGGGTTGTCCAGTAATCGGAAGGTTGCAGGTTCCTTCCCGGCTCCAGACAGAGAATTCTGCTGTTGTGTCCTTGGGCAAGACACTTAACCCACTTTGCCTGCTGGTGGTGGTCGGAGGGACCGGCGGCGCCTGTGCTCGGCAGCCTCGACTCTGTCAGTGCGCCCCAGGGCAGCTGTGGCTACATCGTAGCTCATCACTATCAGTGTATGAATGTGTGTGTGAATGGGTGAATGATACACTGTAGTGTAAAGCGCTCTGGAGTCCTTACTCTGAGAGGCGCTGTACAAGTGCGGCTCATTTAAACTGCTAGTAATTAGGTATGAACCAAATGGGGAACATGTTCTTGCTTACAAGCGGTTCATTGGTTGTTGTTTAGGCTCTATTCACATGTGGAGTTTGTGTTTATTTACATAATACCAGAACATAATATTTTTGGTTATTAACTGTTCCCCTTGAATGACTTCGTAAAAAGCCACTTATTGATTAGAGCTAATTAGTTTGTGTGTTAATCAGCAACAAACCATTATGAATGGCTTATTTGGATGAAATTCCTAATTTATTGGCCTGTTAATGTTAGAATTACAGCATTGGTAATAAGCACCTAATAATAGCTTAATAATGACTAATTCAGACTTGGTAGTCTACTAATATGCGTATTAATTGGCAGCTAATTAATGGTTAGTTTGTGTTCCCTAAGCTAAAGTGTTACCGTATTTTCTTACGTTGATGCAGGAACTGTTAATCCTGGTGAATCTGGTTTATTTGTCCTGCTGGAATAATCCTGAAGATTGCAGACGCCTGCAGGCTCACTTGTGCCTTTTTACCTGTTTGAACGACTAAATTCATCTCTAACCCGTTTATTTCTCGTCTTGCTGCAGTCCAACGCCTTGCCGAGCCACGTGAAGATCTCCGTGTCCAGACAGACTCTGTTTGAAGACTCGTTTCAGCAGGTCAGACAGAAACGCCCTCGAACACGCAAACACAGATCACGAACCTTCAGTCTGTTCTCTAAAACTCAAAGCTGCTTCATCGACTCCATAACAGGGTTTTAAAGATGAATCGGCTCGTGCCTCGTCAACGACACATGTAGAAAATCTAAAGAGTTTTGTGTAAAACGTTATTTCAAATGAACAATTCGTTGTAGATCATGAACGTGAAGCCGTACGACCTTCGACGTCGACTCTACATCATCATGAGAGGAGAGGAGGGGCTGGACTACGGCGGCATCGCCAGGTGAGCATCATCAACATAAACCTCTGCTTCGACTACGTCTCGCCGTCTAGAACGGCCTCCTTTCAGTTTCCTCTGAGACTTTGACATGATTTATGTTTTAGAGGACACCTGTAATGTTGGCGGCGCTACGTTCGCTCCAACTCTGATGTTTAATGTCGTAATGAGGCAGAGAGGTGTAGTTCTCGCTTTGACCTGATGGTGTCTCACTGTTACCGAACACAGGAAGACGAGTGTGTCCTCTGTGACATGATCCTGCAGCGCCCACCTGTTGGATTCAGTTTAAAAAGATATTTTAAGTTTATTTATGACTGCATCACTCAAAATGAAGATGTTGTCTAAGATGAGGAGGATAATTACTTTGGTTGTTTGATCATTTCAAAGCAAAGTCCAGGTTTGAAAGTAACTCCGTTACAGTTGATCTTCTCCTTCAGCTGCCTTCGCGCTGCAGCTGTTAACAGACGAGGTGTTTCCTAGCAGTTAAAGCCAGAAAGTTCCTGATTTTCCCGGAAGTCCTCTACCTTCAGCTGCCTCGTCGGTGTGTAGGAAGAAAGAAAAGGTGCTGGAATATTTTAAAAGCAGTAAAGCGTTTGAATTTGTTCAGAGTCAGAACCACGTAACAGCGCTCTCGGTGCTTCATCCGCCCGTCAGCTGTTTTCAGTGAAAGACCATAAAATACAGAGAAAATGATGATTTTATTTATTTATTTATTTATTTTGTTAAATATGTTCACCGAAAATGTCTGAAGCCATAAGATTTGATGCTTTGTGTGTGGTGCAGAGCTGCAGACGCATGTACTGGTTTTAGGGGAGGTGTGCTGTTAATGGTTACGTTATCTTGTTGAACACCTCCGCTTCCAGCATCTCTGTCCTCCCCCTCATCACACATACCCACCTTACCCCCCACCCCTGCGTCTCTTTGTCTTCTTCTCTGTTTCTGTTGGTATTTTTCTGTTTGATTTTGGTTCTGTTTGGTTTCCCGTTGTGTCTCAGTCTCCGGTGTCACGTCAGTGGTTTTACCCTATGGTAGGTGACATCATGCTGTTCTACCACAGGGTAGAACCACGGACGGGATGTTGGGAGGTGTCTGCGTCCGTCCGTCCGTCCCTCCATACACCCCCACCCACCCACCCGCCAACCACCTGACTTACGCTAAAGGGTGGGCGGGGCCTTGGGAGCGCTCGGTGCTGCAGCAGCTGGTGGAGGGTCTTCATTCTCGCTAACATGCATCCTTCCACGCTGTCTTTGTTTTTATAATCTACCATGTTGTATTCATCCTCAGTGTTACGTGTCCCGTCTTCATGTGTGAGTCTTATTTTCTCTAAGTTTAAGTTTAATCAGAACAACTAACTGCAAATGTCATTTTACACAGTAAATCAGGCCGAGTTCACCTCTCATTTGGATTAATGATGATCTCTAGCTTCCTGTCTCTGTCCGTCTCAGGATGCAGTTTGAAACTTTTACAGAATCTTATTTTCATGCTTTGTGTTGATTTGAGCTCCGTCACACTCCAGCCTGGACCTTACGTACCGATCCAGACTCTGGCATAGACAGAACAGGGCCCACTTTTGCCTAATCAGACCTGAAAATCATCCATTGTGGCTTTTATAGTCAAGCAGGACGTCTCAGATCAACTCCAACAATTCCTGATTTGTGTTTCATTTGGTTTTGTTTTGTCATCATCTTAGTTTGTTTTTTATTACATTTTTATTCATAATAAAACATGAAAAATGTTCTTAAAGGTGTTATAGAAATAAAACGGACTCATTACAGAACAACTGTTCTGGGAACAATAGTTTAACCCTTTGATGCATGAATAATGAAATCTTCAACCATGATTTTTTAAACAATTTTTCTGATTTTTTTTTCACACACAAAAAAAGGAAAAAATAACAATTATTTTCATTCATCTTCAGATGCGAATGAAACAAATTGCAACAAATATTTTTTGTAACATTTAATAATTTACTAATAATTTATTACATGTCCACCTGAGTGGACGGCGTCACTCTGAATATGAAATATGTTGGCTTGCCTTACTGAAGTCCAGAGGGGCACAAATGCAATCAAGTCTTCAACAGCTGTGCTTAACAGCAAAAAAATAAAAATAAATAACAATTTTGAGTACCTGTCCGCTGTAGTGGCCATTATACATCAAAGGGTTAGATTTGTTTATTTTTTAGGTTTTTATTTATTTATTTGAACGCCCAAGAGGAGCTCATGTTGTTAAAACGAGTAGAAAAAGTCCGACGTCGGTTTGTATTATTATATAAAGACGAACTAGAGACAGCGATGTGTAAAGTACTTTATTCTGAAACTGTTTTGTTGAACAATGTTTTAGTTTTTAAAGAACGCTGTATTTAGTTTTATAAATATCATGAAGTCATTGATGTGTTTGAATTGTTCATTGTGTTTTATTTATTTATTTATTTTTTACGTTCTTTGTTTGTTTCACTGATTTCTGTTCATTTGTCACCTTGTCATTGTTGCACCGTATTTTTGTTTTTCCTCCTTTGACGGTTTCTGTTCATGTTAAAGTCCTTTTTTCTAACAACAATCAGAAGAGTTTGTCTGAGTTGTCTCCTGACCCCGCAGTAATGTCCCCTGTCCTCTCGTCCTGCAGGGAGTGGTTCTTCCTGCTGTCCCACGAAGTCCTGAACCCCATGTACTGCTTGTTCGAATACGCCGGAAAGAACAACTACTGTCTTCAGATTAACCCCGCCTCCTCCATCAACCCCGACCACCTCACCTACTTCCGCTTCATCGGTCGCTTCATCGCCATGGTAGGCTTCAACGCTTTACACGCTCAGCTTTTCATGTCTGTGTTGAAGCAAAACCACATAAAATAAGCTGAAGTTCTCAATAAAGATATAAAATTATCTTATTTTATAAAACAAAGCTGCACTTTTAAGAGAGTTTTGTTTTAAATATGGATACTGCATACTGACTTTTAAATTATGGATCTGTTATCCATTGCTGGCTGATTTTAGACGTTTAATGTTGCCCTAAAATAATTAATTAAAAGTAGACTACTGCAAACATCTATAAAAACAATCATTCTTATTCTG
Organism: Nothobranchius furzeri; assembly: GCF_043380555.1. Classification (NCBI taxonomy): domain Eukaryota; kingdom Metazoa; phylum Chordata; class Actinopteri; order Cyprinodontiformes; family Nothobranchiidae; genus Nothobranchius; species Nothobranchius furzeri. The sequence goes on from NC_091744.1 coordinate 86,160,966, forward strand.
TTGAGCTGCATTAAAATCGGCGTTTCCAGAAAGTCTCCAAATGTTCTCAAGGGTTCTCACATGATCCTCAGAACTTCTTTCTCTCGTGTAGCTGGAACGTTGAACGTGTTCGAGTCTCAGGTTTCCTCCCAAAGTCGTCAGCGAGCCTTCGCTGGCACCAGGAACCGGTCCTGGACCCGTCTCACTTGGTTCTTTATATTTGTTTTCAAAAGAGAGAAGGGGCTTTGACCGGGGTGGGATTTGTAACCACAAGGGTAAATCGAGACTGATTTAAGACACCTTTGAGACAATAACATCTGCATAAATGTCCCAGATTGTTTGATCTGGATAGAAATAAAACGTTTGCCCAAGTGTTGTCTGTTTCGTTAACTGCACAACAACCAAAACTGATCTATTCTGATTTATAAATTAGTAATCCGTAGTTTTAACTCTTTGTTTGGGCCGTGGTGGACGAATTACAGAAAACTGTTTAGGACTGTAGAAGTGAGCAAGATGAGAATAATTTTGATTCCTTTGTTGTTGTTTTTTTGTTTACTTCAGAGAGAAGTGCCGTTATAGCATTCATATTCTGCAGCATTAGCTAAACATCTTTCTCTGAGATCAGCTCCACACCCTCCTTTCATCCCTCACCCACACCATGACCTCGCTGACACTTTCCTTTTCTCCTCACTTTTTTACCCTCAGCCTAAAATCTGTCAGAAGAAGAAGAAAGTATCGTTTCTATAGCGCCTCTCAAGGTAAAAATCACGAGGCGCTTCACAAAAACAAAAAATGTAAAAATATAAAAAAGAATTTAGAAAATGGTTAAAAATATATTTAAAACTAGCAAAAAATAGATAATTGGGATTAAAAATGTAAAGAGAGAGAGAGAGAGTGAACAGGAAAGAGGGAACTCAGTGGATCCTGGGGAGAGCAGAACAAGGTTACACCAAAGCCTGAACAGGTGAGTCTTCAGCTGCTTTTTAAAGGAGACCACTGAGTCCACTGGTCTCAGGCTCAGGGGGAGAGAGGTCCAGAGTCTGGGGGCCACAGCAGCAGATGACCTGTCACCTTTGACCTTTAGCCACACCCTTCCCTGTTAGCAGGGAAGCTGAAGTGTGCTGTTGTTGTTGGCGCATTGCAGCGGTGAGACTTTTGTTGGTGTTTAATGTTAAACATCTGGCCGAGTGCGAACACGTTTGTGTCCACATCCTGACCTGTGACTCGTCAGCTTTCCTCCTGTAGAAACGTGATAAGAGTCGGCCGGATGTGAGTTTTTAAACAGCAGCAGCGGCTCTCGTGGGTCGGGTGGCAGCAGAGTGGGAATTATTGAAGAATCTCATGAATTACTCTGGAAAAGCGGCAGTGATTCCTGGAATAAGACACTTATTCGTGTTTCCTGCAGAGAAGCTGATGAAAACCTTTGTAAAACAAAAAGCATATCCCAGAATAATACAGTAAAAATATTATGTCCGTGATGTTGTTTTCTCCAACCCGATGCATCGTTGTCTTCTTAAAGAGCAAGTCACCCCTTACAAGAGTCTAACTCCACTCCCACTTCATGTTTGAAAAATGCAACAAATGCTGTTGCCTAGCAGACCGAGAGGGTGGAGCCGCTAACAAATACACACACTCACAACATTGTGACATCATAATGTACCAGTTTCCATCATAGCATACCTCTTAGCCAATAGCGATGGCAGATTTAAATTCAAATGCAGTGAAGAGTTTTTACCTGACGACGGCACAACACTGACAGTTTCAGGCAGAAAATTTAAATTTTAACTAAAGTGCAAAACTATTGACGACACGTGTCTGCAGCACGATTAGACACACATTTATATAATTTATCAGAAAAAAATAGTTGATTTGGGGGTGACTTGCTCTTTAAATTGAGCCTGAGTCTTTGTGTGTTTTTTGTTTCTCGTGCTCGCTAACCTAACCGGTTCTCTCTGCAGGCCTTGTATCACGGGAAGTTCATCGACACTGGCTTCACGCTGCCCTTCTACAAACGGATGTTGGACAAAAAACCAACTTTGAAGGACCTGGAGTCCATAGACCCAGAGTTTTATAACTCCATCATGTGGGTCAAGTAAGTAACAAACACAAAGTTTGTCTTGCTGGGTTAAACTCACAAAAAGACGTGAAACAACGACCACAGGGACAATTAAAACAACGTTGTTTGTTGCTGGACAGCACGGGTTTGTGCTCTGACCTCTGTTTCTGTGTCCAGAGAGAACAACCTGGAGGAGTGTGGAGTTGAGCTGTACTTTGCACAGGACATGGAGATCCTTGGAAAGGTTTCCACTCACCAGCTAAAGGACGACGGCGAGAACGAGCTGGTCACAGAGGAGAACAAAGAGGAGTACATCAGGTCAGCTGTTCGAACGGAGCAGACGAAAGAAGAAATGTCAAACCCTTTTTTTAAAGGGACTCTACGGAGTTTTGAATTTTTATGCTCGTGATTGCCCCCTCAGGCCAAACGCGTAACGGCAGCTTCAATAGTAGGCTCGTGCACGCGGCGCGCATGCTGTACGTGCACACTCCTTAACGAAAATAACACCTGAGACAGTCCCGTGTGTGTGTGTGTGTGGGGGGGGGGGGGGGGGGGGACAGGAGAACGCGCAGCTAATTAATTAAATAATGTGGTTCTGTACCTTTCTCTTCAGCACAGCCGACAAAGGTTTATGATGGGTCAGTCCTCCTGCATGCTCAGATCATTCCCTTCCCTTGCTTGAAAAATTTTTCCAAAATGAAAGTTGAACCCAAATCTTTTTTATCTGTGAATTCAATGCCGTTCGGCGAGTCTCAAATAAAAATTTGGGCATCTTACTGTAAAAAAAATTTACTTCTGCACGAAAGTCCAACGTCTTACCAGGTGAGCTAAAGTGCCAGTAACGTCATTCGTATCTGTAACATTTATATCCTTGATGACAGCTGAAACAACGTTCAAAGAACGGTTCGGAGTGAAAATGGCTATTTTGTTGCTAATTAGCAGGAAATATCTAGAAGAAAGTTCTACAGAAAGTAGCTAAGGGTCCTCAGAAATGTAGCTAGCTTTGTCACTAGGCGTTAGGAACAGCGACAAAGTGGCACTGCCTCTCTCTCTGCTGCTAAAGCTACGGATAGCAAATGCTACGGGCGATGCCTGAGCGTGAACGCGCGTGTTTTGGCTGTCAAACTTCCATAATGCCCCTTTAAAGGTGTGCTTGTCTCCTGCTGCAGCCTGCTGACAGACTGGAGGTTTACCCGCGGGGTGGAGGAGCAGACCAAAGCTTTCCTGGATGGATTCAACGAGGTGGTTCCTCTGGAGTGGCTTCGGTACTTTGATGAGAAGGAGCTGGAGGTGAGGAGAGGGAGAGAGGGCTGAAAGCAGGATGTGGTAAACAGTCGTGTAAATATCTGAACGTTTCCTGCAGCTGAGTGGTTTGTTCTTACATTCATTTAAAACAACACAATCTGCTTTCTTTGTTGCAGCTGATGCTTTGTGGGATGCAGGAGATCGATTTGTCCGACTGGCAGAAGAACACCATCTATAGACACTACACTAAAAACAGCAAGCAGATCCACTGGTTCTGGCAGGTACCGCCCCAGACTGTTCCCCTTCTTTATTGTGAAACGACACGAGTTTCACGCAAACACGTGAAATAAAATTAAATGCTTTCTTGTAGCATCAGCTTTGGTGTGCTGCTGAGTGAGCATCGTTGTTCGGTTTTAAGGCGCTGCACCGAAATGAAGCCTGGATTTCTCTTGCAAGACCCGGGTCTGCATCAGGGCACAGAAAATGTTGGGATATCACTTTAAAATAACGTTTTTGTGGGTTTGTTTATCTCCTGCAGGTTGTGAAAGAAATGGATAACGAGAAGAGAATCCGTCTGCTTCAGTTTGTAACGGGAACCTGTCGGCTGCCGGTCGGAGGCTTTGCTGAGCTCATAGGTAAACGGTGTTCAGTGTGTTCACACGCAACACAGTAGGAACTCTTATGGCGCGTCTGTTCGTGATAAATACAAGCGTCCGGGGTACTTTAGGAGCAGAGTACACAGTATTTGTTTTTCTTTATGTTAATTAGGTCTTTAATCTGCAGTCTCTGCATCCACATGTGGTCAGGGTTTGAGTTTGAGAGGGCAGAAAGCGGGGAAGTCGTCTAGTTTTAGTAATTTAAGATCTATATTGTCTGATTTTTGTTGTTTTTATCCTTGCAGGAAGTAACGGTCCCCAGAAGTTCTGCATAGATAAAGTGGGGAAGGAGACTTGGCTTCCAAGAAGCCACACATGGTACGACTCCATCTCATCGCTCCTGCAAACATTCACTTGTTTTAGTTCTTTTGTTAAATTAACATCAACTCATCTGAAAACAATGTAATCCCATTTCATCAAGAAGGTTACGACGGTTCAGAGCTACTTCAGCTAGGCTGATATTTTGTGTTTATGTAACTATGAGCTGAACTGCTGAACGGTGTTGGTCACCAGGAACAGACGTCATTAACACACGTGTGTTTTATTTAATGAGTGAATGTGATATTTTCATTTTGTGTCTTTTTCTTGTTTTATGTAATGCGGCGTTTTTCCACGTGGCACTTTAGCCTGAGGCAAATGACCATTTTCCTCCACTGATCCGGTCGCGGGGTCAGCAGCCTGAGCAGAGAGGCCAGACTTCCCTCCCCCAGCCACCTGGGCCAGCTCCTCCAGGGGAATCCTAAAGCCGGGCGTACACTGTGCGACTTTTTCACTTTTTTGAGCCGATTTTCCACTCGTGCAAGAATCCACGAGATCAGGGCGAGTTTTGCGCCGAGCGGTCGTGTAGTGTTCAGGGGGTTACGAGGGGCGATTAACACCACGTGACCAGCTACCGATTAGCAATCGTGAGCTCGCACGGACTTCTGGCGTGTTTGATATTTCGCTCGTCCCTCGTGAGGGTATCGCACTGTTGAAGCGGCGCTGCAAGCAGCTGCGACCCAAAAAGTATCAGAACCGCTCACGGCGCATTCCTGCATCAACGCCGCTCACCTGCTATTTCCCTAATAAAACACGCTGTTCGTTTTTGTTTCTACACGTTTTTTACTCGCAAAGATTGTCAAGGAAGCATGTTTGTCGTGTTCATGTCAAATTAAACTGATCACTAAACACAGATTTGCTTTCTTTATTTCGTTTTCCTCATCCAACCCCCATAAATCCCTGTGTGTCCTCCTGCAGCACTCCCGAAGGACAACAGGCAAAACAAAACAGTCTGACGTGTTGAGCAAAAACTGCTATTTTTAGCACATTTTTAGGGCCGACGTGTTGCTACCAGACGTACAGCGTGAGCAGTCAGGTCGCATCCGAGAACTGGGTCGTGCAGTGTGAGCGCACGACTCGTGAGATCTGCCCTGCGAGGAAGTCGTACAGTTTGAGCTGAAGCTGAGTGCTACGAGTGAAAAAGTCGCACAGTGTACGCCCGGCTTAAGGCGTTCCCTGTCCAGCTGAGAGACATAGTCCCTCCAGCGTCTTCCTTTAGGTCTCCTTCTGATTGGACATGCCTGGGAAACCTCACTTAAAAAGTTCTGCTTTGTTTCCATCTAAAATACACCTTCTTAAATCTGATTATATAAAAATATCCGTTTTCTAATTTGAGTAAAAAAACAATCCCCCCCCCCCCCCCCCCCCCCCCCAGAGAAATGCATCTAAAATGAGGATTTGTCTCTTTTCGTAATCAACTGTTCTTTCCGAATAAATAACCCGTTTTCTTCCTGTTGGTCTGATCTTCTCAGCTTCAATCGTCTGGATCTGCCCCCCTACAGAAGCCTGGAGCAGCTCAGAGAGAAACTCCTGTTTGCCATCGAGGAGACGGAGGGATTCGGACAGGAGTGACGTCCTTTCCTGCAGCAGGACTTTACTCACCGATCTTATTCTGCCTTTTGTTAATGACAGGGCTGAAACCCACCAGAAGCCCCTGACCTGCACGAGGATTGTGTTTGTGAACTGAATTATTGGAGGATGTGTGTGAAGGTGGACATGTGTGTGTATGTGCGTGTGTGTGGCTCCTCCTAATGTTTGTGTGCTTGACAGGATGGCACATGCATCCCCCCATAGCCCTCAGCTTAGACCTGCACCAAAAGACAGACGTCATTATGGCCTTAATGATGACGCACAGCCACAGCACAGCGACCCACAGATGCAGTATAACATATCTAGCAGAGAGAAACCCACTTTCTACCGTTTTCAGTAGACGGCAGCGTGTGAGAGAAGCCGGCCTGCACAGCTGTTGGGATGAACTAAGGCACCTCTGTTACAGAGGACTCATTATTTTTAATGTTTCTGTTAATTGTGAAAGTCAGCGTTTCCTCTTGTACAGATCCGAAATAAACCAGATTTCAGTCTCGATGTGTGATGATGTGTTTCTTTCAGCTGCTATGAATAGGAAAGGAGTTTTTCCTGAAACTGTCGGAACAAACAGACGTAAAAAACAGTTTATTATATCGGTGTATTTAATATAAAAACTACTCTGTGCTTTCATTTGTTGTGTTTCATAAATCACTTCGTTGTGCTTGTTGGTTTCATTTCGTCAGTCGTGTCAGCCTTTTGTGTTTGATTAATATGAACACGATGTACCTTTGATGTCTAGAAGTCTAGAGACTTCAAACTTTTAACATTATTTACAAGTAAGTCAAACCTTCACATGAAGGGTCACGGTCGTCTGTAAAGCAGATGTGTTCAAAGGTCATTTGTGGCCCTAAAATGGGAATTTGTGTGGCCTCCAGAAGGGTGGAGTTTTATTTTCAGCAGACTTTTGATGACTTTTTGCTTTTTAACATTAAATGTTCAGTTTTATTAACGTGAGGCATATTTTAAGCAGTAAAAATAAAAAGATATATTTCACCGTAAGAGTTTTGAGGAAAACCACATTTATGTGGCCCACAAGGACCGTTAACTCAACGACTTTAGTCCTCAGCTTAAAAGTTTATTGTAGTGAATCAATTAACAAGTTTTAGTCTGGATAAAATTTGACATAAATCAAAAATATTAAACTTTTATCCCCATAAATAAAATTTTTATACTCATCCACTAATCTGAAACCTGGGTTACTGTCTGGTAGAGTTGCAGAAACTCCCTGACTTTGTACTTGTTTATTTCAGTCACCAAAGATAACTTGAGTACTGTTGACGAAATGAAATCCAGCCTCTGAATCTCAAACCAAAAGTCTAACGGGAGCGATTGTTCACATTGATATAGTTCCACCAGAGCCGGCAGCATTTTCCACTCATCAGCTTGTGGTTTGGCCAGCAGGCTTGCAGTAATTGGAAATACATGCTTGAATATAACTGTACAAACAGACTTTTGTCATGTCATACCACTGTCAGTGTCCCATTGGCTGTTCAGAACGTGTCCTCAGGCCAGTCATGATTACACTCTGAAAATGGATCTTTTAGCAGCTGTAGGAAATTCTGCAGCGGAAATGTGCAACGCAGCGTAGGACAATCACTGAATCAACTTACTGAAGACTAACACAAAGAAGGACCCATGAGTTTGGGATGCCTCTAGGAGCTCCTAATGTTACCATATGTCCTGAAAGAGATGCAGAACAAATAACCATTATACTAGTGAAATGCTTTTTCATAACTATAACATAATTGTGTCATATAACAAACATATATATATATATATATATATATATATATATATATATATATATATATATATATAACTCTGAAATAGGTTCTTTACTGAATTATTTGACTTTAAGAGCATTTTATGTGTCCAGGTGATCCATAAACTAAAAACGTGTAGGGAAGGTCTAAAAATGGGTGAAGCATATGATGACTATTCCCCAGGAAGATATTTTTTTATTATCTGGTGGACTGTAGGCAAAGTGAACAGAATTGTGGGATGCTTGAAGCATTAGCTGTGAATGAAAGCAAACGAGTTTCAATAAAATGTACATCTCCATTTTGAGACTTTTATTATGAAAGTTACTCACTTCCTGTTAGAGGCCGGAAGTGATCTCTTCGAAATTTAGCTCTAGAGAGCGTTTGAGTCTCATAAAAAGATCGCTTTGTTAACGCTGGTAAAAGTTAAATTATATCGCACTTTAGTTTAGGACATATTTGCACGTGTTTAGAAACACGTTTCAGCCTGTTTGATATGATAAACGCGGACGACATCGCCCGGTTGTGTTACGATCGTTTCAGCCAGCTGCCGCGGAGAGGGAAGCCCGAGCCGGGCAGAGAGTGGACCCTGCTGGCCGCTGTGGTTCAAGTTACCCGGCGTGAAGACGCTGATTCAGGTTAGTCAGCAGAACTAACCACATTACATATATATATATATATATATATATATATATATATATATATATATATATATATATATATATATATATATATATATATGTATATGTATGTATATGTATATATATATATATATATATATATATATATATATACATATACATATATATATATTGATGCCAAAAAAGCATGGCGTTTTGAGAACATTAAAAACATACCTACAATCAAAAACAGTGGGAGAGTAATGGGATGGACTGTTCTCTTCAGAACCTGAACTTGAACAGGTCTGGTGGATCAGGACAAATCCCTTTTTAGGCTTATGGACACCACATAGACCATCTATAAATGACATTTGTTTCTTTTTAACGGTACTTGCTGTGAGATGTCATGTCACATCCAATAAATCCTTGTTTTTGCAGTTGAGAAAGAGGTTGTTTCCTTGGGAACTGGGACCAAATGCATTGGACAGACAGCAATGAGTCCCAATGGTATGTGTTCTTGTTAGTTGTTAATCCCCATTTTAATTACTTAATATTCAATCTCTCTGTACCTGCTTTGTTTTGACAGCTTATTTAAGATATGTGTTTTCAGTTTTGTGTTTGATTTTAATATCTTTCAATCTCTTAAATGCATCGATTGATGAGAATAGAAAGAATTTCTGCTTTCACACACAGCCTTTTTAGATCAATATCTTCCGCTGATCTTTGTTTAAAATGCAATTATGAGTTTGTTTTATTATGGACAACAATCTGACCATTTCTTTATTGTTGCTTTCTTTGCTTTTAGGGGACATACTCAACGACAGCCACGCAGAAGTCATTGCAAGAAGAGGATGTCTCAGGTGAGGTTTTTCTATCTGTATTGGGCTTATTTAGGTTTTTGTTGTTTTGTGATCCAAACTGAGCAGAAACTAAATGTTTTCGGCTGCTGGTGTTGTTCATTTGCAGGTATCTGATCCAGGAGCTGCACAGAGCTGTTAGCGGTCAGGGCAGTTTGGTGTTTTGTTCAGCTGATGAACGAGGGAAGTGGAGGCTTCGGCCAGGAGTTTCCTTCCTCCTCTTTACCAGTCACACTCCCTGTAGGTCCAGTAAGCTGCCTGTGTCCTTCACAGATTACTGGGATTCTGTTCATGTGTTCCAGTGTTAAAAATCTCCTAAATGAAGGAACCTGGACTGGTCCTGACTCCTGTTCTTCCATCCGCAGGTGGAGATGCCTCCATCATTCCTATGACTGACAGCGAGTCTCAGCCATGTCCTCCTGTCTCCTCTGTAAACAGTTTTGAATGGACTGATAGACGAGGAGACCTAAAAAGGAAAGCTGAGGAACCGGGACAAGGAGCCAAACCAAAGCTGCCTCATCTAGAAGACAGAATGCAGAAATCAGAGACAAAGAATGAAGATGCAGAACAGGACAGCCACACATATCCACAGAGCCGAGACATTCACAGAACCGGGGCTAAGTGTGTCCCAGCTGGCCCAGAAGACTCTCTGCACCCTGGGGTGGGTTACCACAGTACCGGTGTTCTCCGAGTCAAGCCGGGCCGAGGAGAGCCCACACTGTCGCTGTCTTGCAGCGACAAACTGGCTCGCTGGGGTGTGGTGGGCTTCCAGGGTGCTCTGCTGTGCCATTTCCTGGAGGAGGCTCTTTACTTCAGCACCGTGGTGGTGGGGAGGTGTCCTTACAGCCGAGAGGTTCTGCACAGAGCTTTGGTCTCACGGTGAGGAGGACCAACAACATTTGATGCCATCTCCATCAATATACCATAAATCCTCTAATACAGGCCCGGGCCTGTATTTGACTCAAGCTCATCAAGCTCCAGGCCTTTATTGGAAGGAGGGCCAGTATTAGAGGCAGGCCTCTATTTCTATTTGAGCAAAATGAACTAATGGTTCGCTGGAGTTTTTGACAATTAAAATTGCGCCCACATTTTCAAAGTTAAACACATTTCTTTTAACAACGGTAGTTTCTGCTTCAGCCCTCTCCCCCCTCCCCCTGCTTCAGCCCTCTCCCCCCTCCCCCTGCGCAGCGGCCGCAAACTCACTGATGCGCCTGCAGCCTCTCGGAGTTCCTGCTGCTCTAAACATTAAAATAATTATTTCATTTTCTGTTCCTCACTTCTGATTACCTTCAATGGTGTCTGTTTGTTGCAACCAGCAGGTACAAAAACTAACTTGTTTTTATTTGACTAGTTTTCTGTCCTGTCTGTTTATTATCTTCCTGCATCTCCTCTCAGTCCTAAAGAGAAACTGCTACCTGGGTTCATATATATTCACCTTATGAGTTACCTTTGAACTGCAGTTCTAAAAGATCTACCGACCGCTAAAACAGCGGAGTGCTCGCTGCTTGGCGGCCGCATCAGTGATCGGTGCGTCACCGGAGGACAAGGTGATGCGCCCCGCTCCACAGCAGCGAAACACATCAGGCGCAAATAAAAGACAGAAAACATTAAAGGAAATGAACCGACATGAACGATCGCGTGTCAGTACCGACGCTCTGGCACAGCGCGTTGCCCCCCCAAGCGCAGGAGCTTGTCACCTGCTGACAGCAGGCTGCTGTCCTTTCCGAGGGCTGCATCTTGCCGGTCATTATCACGTGACAGCGACTAGTCGATGACAGGCATAAAAAGTCACTATAGAGCGGTGAAGTCGACTAGTGACTAGTTCATACAACCCCTGCTACTGCTCCCCAGAGTGTTCTGCAGCATAATCAGCACATTCTCTTTGAACTTGATATCAAATTTTCGCCTCCTCTTTGTCTCCGCACGGTTAAAGTTACCCTTGCGGTCTATCACTGGCAAATCAAAAGTGAGACGATGACACAACCGCCCCCCATACTTGCTTGTTACCACATTCCACCCGGCCACAATAAGAGACCGGCCATTATTCACCCCCCGCCGACACCGGCCATAATATGAGACCCGGCTGTTAATTGAATACAGGCTAATATTAGAGGATTTACGGTAGTTAGAAATCATATTTATGGAGAAATGTTGCAACAAACTAATGAACACAAATCAAAGTCAGATGACATTTCTGAGGTTACCTTATAAGGAAAATACTCTGCTGGGTCATTTTGCAGCTGATTTATCGTTGTTTCTCTTTATACTAATAATCCGTTCATCTTTAACAGGCAACAGTGTTTTTCCTTCACAGGTGCTCCCACGTGTCAAACCTCCCCGCTGGGTTCTCTGTACGTTCTCCAGAGCTGCTGCAGTCAAGCCTGGAGTTTCCCTTCAGTCGGAACCAGACCGAGCTCCGACACCGGGCCGAACAGGGACGCGTCTCCGCCTGTGGAGCGGGTACGGTCGTTCACATTCACTTTAGCGGCACATTCAGTGAAGATAGAAACACAGCAACCTAAGCAGGGGGGCCCGGACCCCCCAGCCACTTGAACGAGCTCCTCCGGGAGAGTCCAGAGGCATTCCCAGTCCAGCAGAGGAACATAACTCTACCAACTCTCCCCAAATGTTTAAGAACAAATATTAATGAAAATAAAATGTGTGTTTCAGCCATAAGTTGGTGTAATGTTGAAGAACTGCCACTAGATGTCACCGCTAATGGCTACAAACACGGAGTAACCAAAAAGGCCCTGGGCACGCCGAAATCCAGGTAGAGCCTGTGGATTTCCCTTGAATTCAATTTTCATTCTCATTTATTTTTACTTTTTGTCTGAATGTTTGTTTTCAGGTCTCTTTTATGTAAACTGGAGCTTTTCCACTCCTTCCTGTCTCTGGTGGCAGCCACAGACCTTCCGTCTCTCCCAGATTCGCTCAGGTAAGACCCAGGGTTTCCTCCCCAGAGGCCCAGGCCCGGCGCTGCGCCACTGACCTCCCGTTAAAGAGAAGTGGTTGTTTTATGTTGTGGGATTTTCCTGTAATTATCCTGCTTCTTACTGGTAGTTTAGCAACATTTCTCAGGGATTAAAAACTTAGTTCTTGAATTTCCAGAACAAACCTGTTCGGCTGGTTGTGACAGGAAGTCATCCGGAGGTGAATCAAAGAGGTTTTTTTTATTACTCATCAAAGAATAATTCACTAAGTAAAGTCTAATAATTCATCATGATCAGGTGTCAGAAACTAATAACGGTAGGTAAAGTCCAAGCAAGTCAACAATTTATCAAATCTAAACTCCAAATGTCCACATTTGAATAAAAGTTTTATATTTTCAGCATATTATAAAATCTGCATCCACTGGGATTTCATTTATAACGTTTAAAAACATATTTAGCAGGAAGTTGATTTAAGATTAAATTCCAGAACTTCATTCTTCGTTTCATTATTTCAGGCGCCTTTCTTACACCCGAGGTACAATACAACACAAAAAGCACACAATAACAAGAACTACTTAGAGATTCAAGTTTATACCAACATGTGCATTCCAAAGCAAGACACTCGTAAAGGTGCATATTCATATCAATTATACGGTGTTCGAATAAGAAGTGGGATGAAGCAACGGCTTATTAGACCCCACCCCTTTCCGTCCAGGTTAAAGGAAACAGTTTCCATGTGTGCAGTTGTCCTTGCACAGACAGCAGGAGTTCATGTAGATGCAAAAAGTTGCAATGAAGACATGTTTGCTCGTTTGTAAATGACTGCACAAAAACAAATATATTCTTTCATTTCATTTATTTATTTATAAAGCCCCTTCTGCGACCACTGCAGACGCCCAAGGTGATGAACACAACACAATAAAAACATAAAACCATCAGAATAAAGTATAACAATCGTAAAACCAACATAAAATCAATTAAAAGAGGAGAGTAAAAACAAAAAAAATCCTGAAAATTAAGAGGCCGGGGCAACAAAACTGGGTAAAAATTGCTAATCCTGGAATGCCTTGACAAAAAAAAAAGGGTCTTAAGGCGAGTTTTAAAACCCCCCAATGAGGGGGCAACTGGTTCCAAAGAGCAGGTGTCAACACGAGAACGCACGGTCCCCCCGTGACCTGTACTTAGTGCGTGGAACCATCAACAGCTCCCTGCCGGCTGAGCGAAGGGCCCGCGAGGGGGCGTGTCTATGCAAAAGGTTTCCAAGATATGCTGGAGCCGTTCCTTGTAAGGCCTTGTGTGCCAGTACCAAGACCTTAAATTTTGCCCTGTATTGCACAGGCAGCCAATGAAGGGAGGCCAACACAGGGGTGATATGTTCCCTGCACCTTGTGCCCGTCACCAACCTAGCGGCTGAGTTTTGTACTAACTGCAAGCGTGCTACCGCACCCTGACTTTTATATAAAAGTGTTTCAGAAAAAAATCACTAATGCGCTATCTATCAAACTATGTCTTAAACGTTCAAATTTAAAGTAAAAAATCTTCGCAAGTTGTAAAAATATAAATCTGTCTTTACCTGAACCGTCATTTCCATCTGGTGTTGCAACACGCATGCGAGTTCTCTTGTCTTCGAGCATGCATGCGTCTTTTGTCAATAATACCTAGCTGCAGACTGGGCGGGCAGCCGTTATTGAGATATTTCCCTTTTCTGACCACCAGGGGAGCTCGGGGGAGCTCAACAGGCACATGGGGGCGTGTTTGGTCGGGGGCGTGGTTTGTCGGGGCTGCGTCTGCAGCTAGACCTTACTCGAATTTTGGGGTAAGGGTCTACGTAGGGGGCGGGCGTATTACGTGAACAGACCCATCTGATTGGCCGCATATCAGAAGGGCTACATTTGATTGGTCAAATAATACTTCCGCGTAAAAAACAGAGCTGGTTTACAAAAAGCTGATGGATGACACGGATGGAAATGTTTGAACCAAACATTTATCGCCGTTTTTGACGTGCTTTGCGATGGGCCTATCGCACGTCCTGTTATCGCGATGACGATAATTTTTCGATATATTGTGCAGCCCTAGCTCCTTATATAGGAAACATTATTTCTGATTGGCTTAATGAACTGACCTGTACTGGAATGTTTATTATGTGAAGTGCCTTGAGACGACTCGTCGTGATTTGGCGCTTTATAAATAAACTTGAATTGAATTTAATTGATGAGAATGAAGGACAAATTTGTCCGTGTTATAGTCTCTGAAATATTTAAACACAGTAAGTACACTATCGGGGTCTGGATTCATGAGTGTTATGGTGGCAGGATACCACAGAAAAGCACCACGCCCTCTGTTGGCCTGGCAGGGAATTACTTTGCAACGCTCCGCTTTCCGACTCCGTGTGCGTCTCTCCATTGCGGAGCTCACGGAGAAGTATAAATCAGGCGTTAGACTACCACTTACATGCTTCAAATTTAAGGAATACCTCGGCTGATGCAGTGTTGATGAACTTTTCACGGACAAGTAAGTCTTTAAAATATAAATATATGAGAACACAACATGACATGAGAAAAATACTTGTAAAACAGCGTGTTTTAGCTGTTATTCGGCTGCAGAAGCCCATTCATAAACAAGAAACGTGAATTCACCATCTTAAAAAAACAGAGCGACAGACTTTTTGTGTGATATGCTTGTCGGCCACTAGATGGCGCCATCGTATAAGATAATACTCTGGAAAGAGACATTAACTCCACATCCAGAATGATAATAAATCGCGGACGCGTGTGTGAAGCCCCACCAATGCGCCGTCAGTAGGCGTGTCGGCCCTGTTCGGCTCCAGCAGACCGCCTCAGGAGGAGGGCTGAAAAGACGTCCGGTTGCGTCCGGGAAAATCCAAGGCTACCTAAATGAGAACACACCAAACCCGGTCCAGACAGAGTGGAGCCGATGCTCGCGTGTAAGTGCCAATAAATATGCAGACACACACACAAATCAATACAAATCCATTCCCATAGACATATACACGGATACAGAGTGTCACATGCACACACATACATATCTCTCTGTCATACACCTATCTGCCCACCTATGTCATCACAATGTTGGGGTTATTAGGAGCGAACAATTAGTAAGCTTCAACTTACTTTTGGATTCTTCAATAAATTCTGTAAATATGTAAATATTTACTGATTTATTAATTAATTAAGATATTCTTAGATATACGGGGCACCATTCCCCTTTAACCGGGGAAAAATTGAATCCAAAACTCTTATCAGTCTTTCTTGAAGTTCGTAGAATCCTTGGAGCAGAGACTTCTCTTCGACACAACAAAGCTACTGGAGACGAAAATCTGAATTTATAACATTTAATTAACAATTTTTCAAATGAATAAACAGTGGCATAAATGAATAATAACCATGTGATATAATAAAAGGATGTATATTCAAAATAATGTTCAAGGTGTTTGTGTGGTGTGTGTGAGTGTGTGTGTGTGTGTGTGTGTGTGTGTGTGAGAGATGAATGGGTCTTTGTTTCCCCAGAGTAGGTGGGGGAAAGTGAGCTGTGAGTGTGTGTGGGGCTCTTCCCCTCCCCTCGCATTCAACAGGAGACCTGGATGTGTAAAGTTTTCTACTTTCCCGAACACTTAGTGGCTTAGAATCACAGTAAAACTTAACTCAAACACTTCAAAAGTTAACAAACAACAAAAGGTCACTTGTAAATTATTTAATCTAAAAGGAGTCGGCAGCCTGGCCAGAGCTGACGACTAAAAGCGATGATCAATAAGCAGTTTATTCTTTCAAAATGACCCGAAGGACGAATTGGGAGCGAAAGAGGAAAACACGAAGCTACTTTTTAAGCAATAGCGCGGTTTTATTGCTTATTCTGGACTATAGAGGAAACGGGAGAAGAAAAGGAGAGAAAAAAATGAGTTTTCTGATCACCAGATGAGCGAGGCGTCCCCCGCTGTTATGACTTGACGGTTCTCCGTTTTTCTCCGCAGTTTTCAGCGTCATCCGTCGGTTTGATGCTTTCTCCGTTGTTTGGCTCCACGTGTGTTTCTCCACGGCTGGACATAAAGAGAACGAAGTTTCTTTTGTGCTGAGTTTGACAACTTACAGCGTCTCTGAGAGCTGAATGGAGCTCCGCTCGTTCCCAGTCAGGTCCCGATGGAGTTAAGAGTGGTTTCCAGCGGTTGCGTGGCTCAACTTGGCACTTAGAGCTTCCGCGTGCTCAAGTTGTCGGAGCGTTGACAAGCGTGTCCTTACCGCCAGGTATCCTGGGCAAAAGAACGAGGTTTCTTTGTCTCTGCTGAAGATTTATGGTCTTAGTTTGCGGGAAAAGCTCCACGGCTTCCCGCACATGCGCAGAACGTGTTTCTGGTACTAGGCGGTGACGTCATCACAATGCTTCCGTGTGCAAAGCATCATGGGAAATGAAGTTTCTTGGCGCTGATGTGATTATTTGCTTTTCAGAGCAATTTAAGCACAGTCATTTTGGAGAAAATCACTGCATAGTAATTTCCTCATGAGGTCAGACCCTCAACAACAAGTTTTCCTTAGGTGTTACGAGACCCGTAAATACGCATATATACTACATAGTACAAATCTCTTAATCAGTGTAGTCAGTGAAAATGACATTTTGTGTCCCGTTCTTTTTTTTTTTTTTTTGCTGTGTCATGTTTGGAATTTGCTTTATTACTGAACTCAATCCATCCATAACCTTTCTCCACAGAAAGAAATACACCAACCTTTCTGTCAGCAGCTGTTTGAAACAAAGCTCTCCCCTTTCTGATATCCTTCATCTCCGGCTCTGCACAAAAGAGAGGCAGAGGTTTTTTACACGCGCTTACAACACCTTCATCCTTGTTTTTCTTTGTACAGCAAATATGTCGTTTATTGGAAGAGACGAGCCAAAAAGTCTTCACAAAACTTATATAGTTGAGAAAATTTAGACTTCCGTAAGTCACGGTCAACTGTCATTTTAACCATTTTACTCTTCACGTTTAATCTCTAATGTCCGTAATGTCTAGTGTCCGTTTGTAAAAGTCTAATTTATCCGAGTGAGCTCTTGCTTCAATGTGGCTCTCGTCGGAGGCAACAAAAGAAATAGTGATGGATGAAAATGGGCTTTTGTTCCTTATCTTTCTGGCGTGATGTCATCATTTTGACTTTTGTTTGGACGTAGATGCATCAAGTCGATCCTGCACACCAGGAAATGGATAAGAACCAGTGCAATAATGAAAGTCCCCTCTGTGTGTGTGTGTGTGTGTGTGTGTGTGTGTGTTTGCTTTGTGTGCCAACAACTGGGTAACTTCTTCAGAGGAGCAACAGAGGTTCTTCTGTTCAACATTTCAGCTGATACCTTATCTGGCTACTTCTTTTTAACACACACACACACACACACACACACACACACACACACACACACACACCTGAAGGGACTGCGATACGAGCCGATCTGTAAGAAAGTAAAATCTTTTAAAACCGTAGTTTGTGCTACAACTTCTGCTCAGCTAGAACTTTGCTTTTAAAGCACTTTTCAAACACTGTTGAATCTCAGAGGACTTCATAAATCATAAAAATACAGCAGAATCAAATAAAACTGATTTGCGTGTACTAATAAAAGTAGAAAATCCAAAAAAAAGCACCCAAATTAAATGTTTAACATTTACAAAAAGGCAGATAAAAGTTTGATAACTGAACTGTGCCCTAGAGACGGGAGATACTTGTTCCTCTAAAAACAAAATGCACAGCATCAGTTTCTACATCTAGACCCAGTAACAGCAGGAAAGACGTCTACTATCAATAAATGACTAAAATTCCAAGAAAACAGCTTCAACTGATGTTAAACCTCCTATTTATTTATTACTACTAGTTTTAGTTTCTGATAGAAGTTGTAAAGTAGATGTGATTAAGAATACATTTTTCTGTTCTCTTTAATAAATGGAGGTCATTTTCAAGAGCCACAGTGGGAATTTGGGAATTACTTCCTCAGATAGGTCAAGGTCACATTTATTTCTAAAGCACGCTTATTATTGCTTCCACAACCCAAAGTGCCGTACAACACACACGACAACATAGCAAGAAAGTAGAACTAAAAACCATAAAACCATTCAAATTTGCAAGTTAGGATAAAAACAGCATTACATCACACGATTATAAAATCAGTACAAATGAGAAAGAATCATGATGACAAAATAAAATCGTCCTACACAAAAGCCAGGGTGAATAATTGAGTTTTAAGCAAGGACTGAAAGACATCCAGACTTTCTGAGGTCCTGGTCTGCAGAGGAAGACTGTTCCAGAGCGGGCCGGCCACAGAAACAGCCATCTCCTCTCGTCTTTAGGCCAGCCCGACCACAAATTCCTGGCAGGAGTGTAGTTTGACAATAAATCATCTATATAAGGAGGGGCCAGACCATAAAGTGATTTATAAACAAAAAGCAACAATTTCAACTGAATCCTGTAATAGGGATGCACCGATCAGGTTTTTTGCTGCCGATCACCGATACCGATCACCGTTACCGATCACGTGGATTGGCCAGAAATTTTCTACAACATTATAATGAGTGCTACAAACTACATAATCTGGGAATAAAGGAAATGTAACCTAATCTAAAATGGTCTGTATTAGGGTGTGAAAATTTAACCTCACGGTTATTGTGACCAAAATTACCACGGCTTTCGGTATTATCGCGGTATTTTTTTTAAACGTGCTACATTTTCACACAATTAAATAAACCCTGTATGTCAGGAAATATTGTCCTCAGTTTGTGTCTAAATTTTGCCTAAAATGTGTTATTTTGTATTTATGTTGTTTATTTGTTTACATTTTTCCCCTTTAGTCTTTAAAATACCAATATTTGCCCATAACTTCTGATTTTATGTCTGTTTGATGTCATCATTTTAAAAATATTAGATCAGATGATACTCAGTACTCAAGTAGCCTTCTAATCAGATACTTTTTTACCCTTACTTGAGTAATAAACCCTATATCAGGAAAATATCGTCCTCGGTTTGTGTCCTTCCAGTGAGCTTTGCAGATGTGGGAAAATGTCATCAGGCAGTAATCGTTGTTAAATTCATAATTATTCTCGGAGAGAGACCAACTCTTATCTGCCCCTGGGAGCCCCGTAATGCATAGCGTCATTTCAACATGGGGGTGTCCGCGACACGGTTTATATGCAGGTAGCGGCGCTGCGGCTGCTTTATATAGCCACTCGTTGCGTTCTCCCTCAACCCAAATCCTCGGATCACGCATTTTAGCTAAAGCGCTAACGTTAGCTTGCCTTGCGTTGACTGTAGAGTTGTGGGTGATGGTCACGCAGATGTGTCATGAGATTTGAAGCGTTGCTGCCTTTCACAGACACTTTTTCTGCACGTGCTGCAAACAGGATAGCCGTCTTCTATCAACTGTCCCTCGGCATTCTTCAAATATCCAAAAGATGTCCGTACTTCCGACTTTGTCTTCTTTGAGAGATAATAAATGTCCTGAGTGCTGCCGTCTCCTCCTTTGGCCATTATTTCAGCTTTAGCTTCAAGAAAGTTTTGGTTGTAAACAACAAAGTGCGCATGTGCCGCCGGCAACTTCAGCAGATGATACGGTGGCTGGTAAGGGTCACCGCGCCTACACCGCAGCCACTGAGATAATATATGTTTTTTAAAAAACAAGACGGTTATTACTATTATCAACTTTTTTACCGGGGTTTACCGCTACACCGGTTACCGTGACAACCTTACCTGATCGGTCTGCTTTGATCTATTTTGAAAACTCCGATCAAAACCGATAGGGGCGCTATCGGCCGATTGGGATCAAATGCCGATCCATCGGTGCATCCCTACCCTGTAATGCACTGGCAGCCAGTGAAGGGAAGCAAGCACTGCTCAAGGTAACTTTATTAATACCCGCAGGTAAATTTTATTTGCCATGTGACACGAGAATTAGCGCCCAGGTTACACACACAGTCACAAAACACACACATCAATAAAAAATATAAACAATACATGAATAAAAATATAATAAAATAGCCACGCCAGACTCAGTTCTTATTGAGTAACGTTACTGCCTCAGGAATAAAGCTCATGTTATACCTCTTGGTCCTGCACTTTGGCACGATAAATCTCCGTCCAGATGGCAGGAGAGTAAACTGGGCATGCACTGGAGAGATGTGGTCATGCTTCCTTGTACCTGTTAAAAGGCGGGCTGCTGCATTTTGAACCAGTTGCAAGCGGTTTAAGGAGGAATGCCCTAATCCAGTGGTTCCCAAACTTATTTAGCCGCGCACCCCCTTCTACGTCCCGACCATGTCGACGCACCCCCCCCCCCCCCCAGCCCCCACATCAGGGCATGGCTATATATATATATATATATATATATATATATATATATATATATATATATATATATATATATATATATAATCAGACGTCCAGCTAAACAGTCAGGGTTAAAAAAATATGATCGACCTTTTTCCCCATCACTTTCATTTTTTAAATAATAATTAATAAACATTCGATACCATTACAATTTCCTTTGATTTCATTTTAAATAAATATTTAGAGTGCCCAGGTAGCACATAAACAATGCAATTTAACGGTTTTCTTAAAGCAGGAACGTTTAACCTGTGCGGCCAGAGCGCTCTCCTTCCTTCTGCTCTGCGTAAACCTGAGCTGATCACCTACTTGTGCGTAATCACATGTCTATAGGGGACAAGATATAGCCATGATGTTCACTTTTACCTCAGACCGACTTATTGCTGTTTGATGGTGTGGCTGAATCTGCGATCCGCTGCCACGCTGACTGGAATAACACATGCTGCAGTAACATGAGTTGTGGTCAGGTTCATGAGGAGTCACTGGCTGGAGCGGACCCGACTCATCCCAGAAGCTAATATCTTAATTTGACCTTGAATGAAAAATGTTGTTATAAAACCTCTTAAAAGTTTTTATCACGGTGGAGGCAGCGCTCATTTCTGCCTTCAGTCTGACGGCGCGCCGGAGTTAAAGCAGCGTGCGCGCTTATTGAATCTGTGTGTGTATGTGTGTGTGTGTGTGTGTGTGTGTGCGCACACGCGCGGCACAGCCGCTCAAGTCACCGCGTCTCGCGCTATTTAAACCAACGTTGTAAAATGACTTCTGCCCAGCCCAGATGTGCTCACTTGTGCACCCGTGAGCCGTGGTTCCGCTGGAACACGTCTGACCTCTGACAGACGCACTCTGAACTTCAGATCTTCAGCGCGCTGTTAATAGCCTGAATGGGAATCATTTCTTGTTATTTAGTTACATCCACAATGTCCTGTGTGTGAGGTTTACAACGTCAGAACACCTGCATGAGACAGGTGTTAATTACAATCTGCCAGAATGACTCGCCACCTTCAGATTCCTCCAACACCGTTAAAATGATCAAATACGGAACATATCGGCGTGCGCAGGCCAGAGCGCTGGAGCTCGGCGCATTGTTATTATGAAGCTAGGGCACATGTGGAGGACACACACACACACACACACACGCGCAAAAATATACTTGTTTTCAATTACATTTATTGTGCCCACTTACTTTTTCTTTGGCCCGCCCACAAATGAGTTTCTACGCTAAAGGTGACATATGACAGACTTCTCTGAGCTCCGCAGCCATTACACTTTTCACCTCACGCACCCCCTAGCGGCAGCTCGCGCACCCCCAGGGGTGCGTGCACCACACTTTGGGAATCCCTGCCCTAATCCATAATGCAGGGAATTGCAGTAATCTAGTCGACGGAGACAAAGAGATTAATAACATGTTCAAAGACAGTTTCCGGCAAATAGCACTTAACCTTTGCAAGTTGCATCAAGTGATAAAAACTGGACTGGACCACTGCACTTATCTGTCTGTCCAGTTTAAACGAACCAGGTAGGATGGAAAAATTCTAAAATTCAGTGAAATCTGATTTGTCGCCAACAGGAATTTATGGTAAAACGTTTGCAGCTCTTTTGACAAAGGGAATATTTCATGTTTATGGTAATAATCGGCTTTGCTTTGAAGTAGCGAAACTGGAAATTTGCTGTGACCTCGTTCGTGTTTGTCGCTCTCACCCCCCACACTGGTTCTTCTGTGTTCAGGTCAGCAGAGCTGCACACCTACTGGGACTACAAGCAGGCGTCCCGGTCCTACCAGCAGGCCTGGCAGCAGCTGTGCAGCCAGGCTTTCCCTCTGTGGCCTCGCAGCCGCGCCAGCCTCCTCCTCTTTCACTGAAAACTAACTCCGCTGAAGGAATGTCCTCGCCAGGCTCGGTGAAACGCCGGCTTTGTCTGCAGGAGAAGCTCGGGGGTCACGTGAAAATAGCCTCGTCTCCCCGAGCAATCCTGATCTCTGTGGACTGATTAGAATTTATTTAAAAAGTTAGACGCGGCTTTTTGGTTTCCTTCGTGTCTGTTGACCCAGCTGCTCTGGGGATCAGGATGGGACAGCTTTCCTCAGCAGGCAGCACTCTCTGTTCTGCCCTGCTGATGACCGCTCTGCAGTGTGGTGGTTTTATTTTTACACGTGAGCGCAGCGGTCTGGTTGTCTTCGTGTTCGTGCTGGTCTCACCTGCCGGCAGATCTCAGCCCAAGTTTTAATAAAGCATTACGTTTCACCTGCAAGAGTCCAGCTTTATCCTGCAGACCTGATGAGTTCACCTCCAAAGTCAGAAAACTAAAACAATTCATCGTTTGAGGAGCTTTTCCAGACTATTTAAGCTTTATCGGTAGGTCTTAGTTTCTGTGAGTCTGGAGCAGGCAGAGACGTTCTCACTCCCAAGGACAAAGGATCAGCTGAAGCTGCTCATGTCTGCACAACAGCCGAGCTCTTTACTGGAGATCAGGCACCGCTTTGCCGTCAGCAAATTCCTCATAATTTCATCTCGGCTAACAGCGAGCGATGTGCCGATTGTTTACGAGCAGGATCAGCTTCCTGCAGAAGCTGTAGGAGATTTGTTTAAAACGTTTTAGTTTATTTTAACCAGTCACATTTCAGATGGACACGTGTTTGTTGTGAATCTGTTCTGTTTGAATGACAAAATAGATTCAGCCTCATGTGCTTTTATAGAAGGAGCCAACATAAAAATGGTAAATGGCCTGTATTTGATATAGCGCCTTCTAGAGTCCTGGAACCCCCCAAGGCGCTTTACAACACAACCAGTCATTCACCCTTTCACACACACATTCACACGCTGGTGGGGATGAGCTACGATGTAGCCACAGCTGCCCTGGGTCGCGCTGACAGAGGCGAGGCTGTCGAGCACTGGCGCCACCGGTCCCTCCGACCACCACCAGCAGGCAGGGTGGGCTAAGTGTCTTGCCCAAGGACACAACGACAGCGACAGACTGAGTGGGGCTCGAACCTGCAACCTTCCGATTACGGGCCGAGCGCTTAACTCCTGTGCCACCGTCGCCCCACTCCTCTCAGTAAGTCACCAGTAAAGGCAGTAAAGCAGAAGCTTCATGACGAGGTGCTGCTTTTAACGTTTTTCCACACACCCGTAGTCAATTCTTTTATTGCCAAACTAGATTCACACCTTCTGCAAACAGTTTTAGTTGATCTGAGATCCGGTTTGTCTCCACAGAGACTCACAGTGATGTTAAAAATAAAATAAAACAAGACAGGCATCGATGTTCTGGCATCGTTTACTGGATAACTTATTTCTATTTTGGTTTAGGAGGTTTTAAAGGTCCGTGTTCAACCCTGTCATTTGTGGTTGCTATTCAAATACTGTTGTTGTTTTGTTTTTGTGCGAGCTCACTAGAATTAATGATGAAAACAGAAGCTCACATCACATATATCAATCATAAATAACCTAATAACCTAACCCTAACTCCACCAAAATCTAATGAAAATGTCCCGATATTTAATAAGTCGCATTATTCACTTCTTACTGAAGTTTTATAAGTTTAAAACAAGTTAGTGTTCCAGCTACAGAGGGATCAGACTCCTGAGCCGCCCTGGTAAGGTCCATTCAGGGGTCCTGGAGAGGAGGCTCCGTCGGATAGTCACGGTGGTTTTTGTCCTGGCCATGGAACGCTGGACCGGTTCGCCCAACCACTCGACATGTGCTTTATGGATTTGGAGAAGGCGTTGGACCGAGTATGGGGTACCACACCCTCTGATACAGGCTGTTAGGACCCTATATGGCCAGTGTCAGAGCTTGGCTTGCATTGCTGGAATTTAATATTCTCAGGGTCTTGTTCATGAGTGAGGGAAAGCTGGAGCGCGAGATCGGTAGGGGGATTGGTGCTGCGTCTGCAGCGATGCGGGCGTTGTACCGGTCGGTCGTGGTGAAGAGAGAGCTGAGCCAGAAGGCGAAGCTCTCATTCCATGCTATGGTTTTTTTTAAACACAGAGCAGTTTTGTTTACCTGTTTTCCCGCTACGTTTCGTTTGCGGCTGCAAACTTCCTCAGGCTAAACAGAGAAGGGAGTGATGCCACCATCAGCGTCAGCCTGAGGAAGTTTGCAGCCGCAAACGGAACGTAGCGGGAAAACAGGTAAACAAAACTGCTCAATGTTTTAAAAAAGAACTACAACATGGAATTAGAGATACGACACAGCAAGGACACACCTAAGAAGGCGAAGCTCTGGATTTATCGGTAGATCTACGTTCCTACCCTCACCTATGGTCACGAGCTTTGGGTAATGACCGAAAGAACGAGATCATGAGTACAAGCGGCTGAAATTACTTTTTTCTGCAGGGGGTCTGGGCTCTCCCTTAGAGATAGGGTTGGAAGCTTGATCATCTGGGAGGGGCTTGGAGTAGACCTGCTGCTTCTCCACATCAAGAGGAGCCAGTTGAAGTGGTTTGGGTATATGTTAGGATGGATGCCTCCTTGGTTAGGTTTTCTGGGCGCGTCCAACTGCAGGAGAACTAAAGAAAGACTCAGGGCACGCTGGAGGGACGATGTCTCTCAGGGAACGCCTTAGGATTCCCCCGGAGTCGCTCCCCCAAGTGGCTGGGGAGAGGGAAGTCTGGACCTCTCTACTTAGAGGCTGCTGCCTCCACGACCCGACCCCGGACAAGCGGACGAAAATGGATAAATGAACAGATATATAAAACGAGTTAGCAGGAGAAAAAATAACTTTTAATAGAGACTGTACAATTTGGTTTTAACTGTTTTATTGGTCCGTTTCTGGCTACATGGAATATTTTCAAATATCTAAAATCATTTTAATGCCTTTAACATGTATTTGATGGTCATCCGACATACATAAACATTTCTGAATATCATCACGTTCCATCAGTATATTACAAGTAATTAAAACCTGAAGAAGTCAGAACCGGGTTTGTGTCACATGACTTTAAAAACTCCTGGGATGTTTCAGCACCAACATTTCTACTCCGTCTCAGAGAACGGGACAGAACCGAGTTACGGGTCTGTTGGTGGTTATCGAAGGAAACGCTGAAATCGTAGGCGTGAGAAAAAACTCTGCAGGCCAAAATAGAATTCCCCTGATTTTATTAACCAACATTTCTGCTAACATTAAAAATATGAACAAAACGTTCCTTTGACTGCAATAAATAACAATTTTATTAAAGAAAAGACAAATAAATGGTGCAAATTGTTCTTCAATTACACGTTAAATCATGTTTTTGGTGCAAAATGATAAATTTGAGGCTTGATGAACTGAACACGTCCTCTTCATGGCTTTAGTGATAATAAGTCTGAACTGACACTTTAAATGAGGCTACAGTTGACGTTAGCTTTCAAGTAGCGGACAGGTTAAACTTGACCAATGAGAATGTAATTATTTAAAACCTGATTCAAATGATAAAAATTCAGTTGAAACCATAAATTTACATATTCAAATGGGAAATGTTCAGTTTAATTCAAACTGAGGTCTGTAATTTATCAACAGCATTTGTCTGATGAGTCTAAATTTAGGTTTTTAAGTTTGGATTTGACCCATTTGATCGTTTTTAAATGCAGAAAACGCAGCTGCAGTGGAAGAGATCATCATGATCAAGAATATCTGCATTAACCCTCCCGCTGTCTTCATGGGTGACCCCGTGAGGAACGCTGACCACTGAGCAGTGTTGATGGTTTATCACTTGGGTCCATATGGCGGGGTGAGGTGGTGCTCACTCCTCACCCCGCCATATGGACCCAAGTGATAAACCATCAACACTGCTCAGTGGTCAGCGTTCCTCACGGGGTCACCCATGAAGACAGCGGGAGGGTTAAACATCATCAAATTTGTAGTTGTTTGTTTGTTTCTGTAGATTTTTAAACTTCAGAGGATAATTTGTGTCTACAACACATCGATGAGCTAATGTCTCCATCATCAGAACAAATATCAAGTTTAAGCCAAACCAAAGTGCAAAAACTATCACAGACGTATTGATGCTCACAGCAGAATCGTGTTTGATTCATCTACTTGGCTCAAAAATCAAATCAAAAGTCAAATAAATAAATAAATGTAAGAAAGAAAAGTAGCTGCTTGTTTTTGAATCAATAAAACTTTATTTATACAGCTCCTTTTATACAAGTCTGGCAACTAAAAATGTCCTTTAAAGTTATGTAAATGCATTAAAACAAAGACTGAAGCATGCATAAATATATGGGAAATAAAACTAAACAAAAAGTGCAAATATAACAGTGATTAATGATCAACGTCTTCCACTTTTTGGATCTTGTGAAGCAAAAATGTAAATAATTTGTGTAACTTAATGACTGAATGAAGGGAATTAAAAAAAGATTTAATTTTCCAGTTTTTCTGGATTTTATAGGATTTACAGATGTCCTAAAACCATAAAACATCCCAGTTAGCTTATAGATTTACCAGGGGTGTCCAATCCTGGTCCTGGAGGGCCGGTATCCTGCATGTTTTAGTTTGAACTCTGCTTCAACACACCTGATTTCAATCAGCAGGTGATTAACAGGCTTCTGCAGAGCCTGATGAGCTGCTGCACAGGTGTTTCAACCACTGAATCAAGCCTGTTGGAGCAGAAAAACCACAAAACCTGCTGGATACCGGCCCTCCAGGACCAGGATTGGGCACCCCTGATTTAGAAGAATCTTTTGAATCGGAACCGTTTCTGATCATTTGTGAAAGAAAACATAAAAATAACGTAGTTAGATTCAAGTAGTCTGAATTCACCTGGCGGCTTTTCAGCAAACAGAAAAAAAAACAAAAAGTGATTTTTGGTTTGGACTCACCAACACACGGCCGCTCAGTCACTCAAAACCTGCTTTTACACAAGATCCTGTTTGATTTTAGACAAACAAATCAAACAGGAGGTGACGGATTCTGTGGTTTGTGTCTCTAAAAACACGTCCTGGCGTGCCGGTAAGGTGTTGGGATTTATAATCGGGTTTTACGGCAGTGTTTAAGACCTCTTCACCTCTCTGTAACTGACTTCAAATGAGCAGCAATGGCAGAAAAGTCCGCCAGAAAGCTCAAGCCGTTCAACGATCATCTGATCCTGACGAACAAAACAAGGTTTAATCATCGTAGCAGTTTTGCTTTTGCTAATTTACAATAGATTTTTTTTTTCAGTATCAAAAACTGAAAGGTGTAGGAGCGCTAGCACATCTAACAGGTCAGTGTTTGAAGAGCCGTGCACGTTTCTGTCGGGTGTTTTACGCGTGGGGGTGGACTGGGGAAGCTTTAACCCTGTGCTGTAGAAAAGGTCGTCCAGCCGAATGTGTTTTCTCCGCTGTAGGCCACGTAGAGAAAACCGTCCTCGTCCTTCTCCTTGTCATACAGCTGGCCCATGGTCAGGCTGCAACACAGGGCAGAAACAAGACTGTCACACAATCCTGCCTAACCACAGCTCTGGGATCAGTCCCAAAGCCAGGAGATGCATTTAATCTAACGTAGTAGCTGCATCGAAGATATTCCATCTTCAACGCATCAATCAGTTTCACCGTCGGTAAATGTTGTTGTGGGATCAGATTATTGATCACATTTTAATGCTAAATTAGGTCAAAAAGGATCATTTTCGGCTAATATTTAAACAAGCTATGAATTAACTGTTTAATTTATATAAAAACAACAGTTTGTTCAAATTTGTTCAAAGGGATCACTCATAGTCTTTGAAGCAGATAAAATGAGGTGGGAGTGTACGACACCCGGGCTCTGCTTCAGAGATCAGGAGAGGAGA
>NC_091744.1:86191573-86231899 GCF_043380555.1 Nothobranchius furzeri
TCGACTTTTTAAAAAATTAAGTCATGCAGCCCCTAGTATACAGACACATACATACGTTTATATGAGTGTGGACTAATGACCGCTCTCACCTGGACTGGGGGACGGTTTTGTCGACGAACAGGAAGATAGCTTTCTCTGAAGGTAGCTGGATGCGTTTCCTGATGATCCACATGAACTGAGCCACCGTGATGTCAGAGGGCACCAGGTACTTCCTCTTATCGATGTCCACTATCTGAGATCCGGAGACCTTCTCCACAATCACCTGGAGAAGACATCAAATCAAACAACAACTTGTAGTTATAAAAGTGTCACCAATCTCAGCACACTGCAACAAGCAATCAGTGTTTTTATTTTGTCGCAATAATTCGAAGACAAATAGGAAGTCTTATCAACAGTGAATGCGGACGACATGTTTTTCAGCGTGGGATCAAGTCAATGTTTATGCAAGCTGGGATGGTGGCAACACCATGCGTTTATCTTTGTTTGTTGACGAAGCCTTAAGTCCAAACATCCTAAACACATTCTAACAGGAAGTAGCTTTAAAAAAGCGTCATCAGTCTTTAAAGTGGCAGTGTGTAGTTTCCTGGCGCTAGGGGGCAGTGCATCAGTTCTGGGTACTTTTACACCATTTCACTGTGACTGTCGCTAGTTTAACTCAGTCGCTGCCAACCGTTTCCTGATTGGTAAAGCCCTTCGCTGCCAGCGTTTCTCACCGTTTTTACTGTGTTTTTAAGAGTGACAGAACGTGGCGTGCTAGGATGATGCCGATGCCAAAAAACCAAAACAAAGCGGAGACTCACCTCTTACATCAGGAAGAATCCGCGCATTTTGAGCGTTATCCGTTCTTTCATAATCCGTTGTTGAATTGTGATTGGCAGAAGCTTTTCCGGTTCGCGCCTCACTTTTTTACAGCAGCGGCCCAAAACGATCTCCTAACACGTGGATGTTCTGCTTCCTGATCACGTGACGTGTGACGTACGCTGATGAAGATCGGCTTTAGAGCTGAGATGTTTGTTCTCACGGTGCGGGGGCTCGTCCGACGCCCACGCAGTAAAAACATGTAAATGACGACTTTAGTCGTCATTGGCAGTGAACGAGTTAAAAAACATTACGGTAAAAGCTACCTGTGGAGCAGAAAGCATGCCACCTCGGTGTGACTCCTCAGACTTTGATTCAATTCAATTCAGGTTTATTTATGTAGCACCAAATCATGACCAGAGTCGTGTCAAGGCACTTCACACAGTAAACATTCCAATATGATGGTCCTTTAGTTCAGTCGAGGGAATGCAATGCCGATTGTAATTTTCTGGTACAGTTCTTTCCGGATCTACTCGGGGTCCTGTGCCTGCCGATGACGTCATCATACTACGGCAATACCACTTGGCCAAAATATATTTAATCTCTTTTTTGATTCTGTTCTTTCACATGTTTTGGAAAGACTTTTGCAATTTTGTAATTAAATTCATGTTTCTTACTACCTACATGTTTTCGAACGCGGTAACATAACTTTTGTTAGTCGTACATCCAGCCGATCGTTTAGTCATCAACAGGCATAGGACCCCAAGCAGGCCCGAAGGAAACAGGGCATCCCCAAAGATGCTAGACCTGCACTCCATGTACTTTAGACCTGATTTTTATGGTTATATGGTACAAAGCCACCAACATTTGTCACTACTGGACATCATTTTATTCATTTTCAACGACCTTTCGATGGATATTTCTAGAGATTAAAGGTAAAAACACACATTGTCACTTTAACAACACAGAACCGACACATTCCCAACAGTTTACTTGTCTGACTACATAAACATGAGCGATTAGTTTATCATTAATCTATGATCATTAGAATTCACAATATAGAAATTAGTTAAACAGCTTTTAACTGTGTATAGATGAATTAGACTTTATTGCTCACATGTCTTATTCTATTAATCACTCATGTCTGTATGTTTTTTTTTCTTCAAGGCACTCGAGGAGTAGACGCTTCTCTCTTTCGCTCCCCTATCTTTTTTCCCAAGACTCTTTGTCCTGTCTGCCCACAGAGCGCTTCTCTGCATTTCTTCTGAAAAACTCTATTTTTAACCATGGATTTGATAAACTGGTCATTCAGTGCGATTGATAAGATTTTTTCAACAATGAGAACGGAACAGTGGCTCCCACATGTCCACAGGGGACACACCCGGTGGGATATTTGTTGGATTCCTGGAAGGAATGGAAGATCATATGCCTCAGCCAGTTGTCCATTGAGGATATCAAAGACGTGTGGATATTTGGTCTGATGATCACTGGATTTCTCCTGATTGGAGTGGGAGGATATCTGGTTTTCTGGAAATTTGGGAAGACGGGAGCGATTGGAGGGCGACCCGCACCCACGGAAAGCACCGTCTGTGTGGAGACTTCTCAGACTGGGACGTTATTCGAGGTGAATCGTAAGCTGGACAATGTTCCAGCTGTGATACCGCTATTAGTGCGCAAAATGGATGTCATCTCGGGAGAGAGTCACCGGAGGGTATGGACAGATTTAAAAACCCAAAACTGGCTTCATTGAAGGACTAAAATGATCAGTTTAAAGACTGAAGGCAGAGAGGAAAGTTATCTCAGCCTGACCCAAACAAATTCTTGTTATCTGAATCTGACACCCTGGTAGCCTTGAGCTGCAAGCAAATATAACCCCCACAAAGGAATGCAGACTGATGCTGTGAAAACCCGAAACCCCCCCCCCCCCCCCTTCGGATTGGTGGACTTCAGCCTGGCGAGGTCATCAATCTGTAGGAGTCTTTGCTTCTCCCAAGATCTCCCTCCCACCTGTGACTGTACAGTAGATGAGCGCCAGATGGCTGCTCTCGCTGGAGGAAACAGGATTCTGATCCATTTATCTATCTGGGACCATGTTAGGGGTGGTGGTGTCCCCAGACATCGTTTTTTCCCTGCTGACTCCTACTCATCTAGAAGTACTCTGAAGTATTCCCAGGTTGGATGTGAGATGTAATCTCTGCTGAGTTGTGGGTCTTCCCCAAGTGACACATGTAAACTGGCCTAGTTTGTTTGTTTTTTAATTAAAACAATTGCATTACCTCTTGGCTGCGCTTTAGAACTAACGCAACACCACAAACATGACTACTTTATAAGCATTTATCATACACCGAAGCCTAACTCAAAGAAATATCGCTCCGGTTTACGTCTCTAAAAGCAACAGCAAGCATCTGTTTGACTAAAGGATCTTCTGATTGGTTTAAAGCTCACTGAGTGAAATACAATATACTTTTCTGCAGAAATGAACATGAAATTGACAAATGTCACCTGAACGAATCACTCTGGGTGTCACGTGACCAGATCTGAGGTGGAAACAGGAGAAATTTTCGAGCTTCCTGGCAGTGAGGGCCTAAAGCCTGATGCCAAAACGCCGCTTTAGAGCTTTTTGTAATCCGAGACCTTAAATGCTCCAGGGAACAACTAATAACTACTAAAGCTGCACTATTGTCACCATAAAAATACCTGCTTTATCTGGTTTGTTGGACAGGGTGCTGCTAATGTAATCTGAGTCTATTATAGTGTTTATGCTGCAGCTTAGTCACTAAGAGCAGGGTTCTCTGTGGGAGAAATAATTTAAATACTGATCACAAAAAGTTGTGGAAAGGTAAAGGTGACTGCAGGTTTGCAAAACAACCTCCAGGGGTAAAAAAAGAAAAAAGAAAAAGCTTTTTTATTTGACATTTAGGAAATATGTGGGTATAAACAAAAGGATAAGCTTAGAGTTCCTCCCAGCTGTCATATCAATGAACGGTGAAGAGTGAGATTTGTATTTATAAACAAATTATCGGCCACACAAAAGCCTCTCGGTATAACGCCTCAGGACACAAACACAGTTCTAATGCTGAAGAACTCAGAGCAAACATCTTCCAGATTGTCAGAAGAACTGCTCCAAAGTGATTTGAAGTTTGAATTAAGCCTGGATGAGTCATTTTACAGATTTTTACTTGATTACAACTTCTCCAGTTATTGGACAATCTGCTCTACCTTCTGAATCCCATAATATGCCTTACATGGACAAGCACCATCATACATTGGTGATCTTCTCAGTCCCTACACCCCCCAGCAGGTCCCTGAGGTCCGGTGACCAAAGCCTACATGGTAAATGCATTTTGTCCTCAAGGGCTCCCGTAGAAGCAAACATGGCATCTAATATGGCGTCGCCCAGAGACTTAGGCCCACTCCCTTGTATTTTAGACGAGATTTTTATGGTTATATGTTAAGAAGCCGCCAATATTTTTCAACAACTGGGCATCATTTAACTCATTCACTGCCAAAGACGACTAAAGTCATCATGTGCATGTTTTTACTGTGTGGGCGTCGGACGAGCCCCCGCTCCGTGAGAACAAACATCTCAGCTCTAAAGCCGATCTTCTTCCACGTACGTCACACGTCACGTGATCAGGAAGCAGAACATCCATGTGTTAGGAGATCGTTTTGGGCCACTGCTGTAAAAAAAGTCAGGCACGAACCGGAAAAGCTTCTGCCGATCACAATTCGACAACAGATTATGAAAGAACGGATAACGCTCGAAACACGCGGATTCTTCCTGATGTAAGAGGTGAGTCTCCGCTTTGTTTTGGTAGTTTTGGCGTTGACATCATCCTACCAACGTTCTGTGACTTTTAAAAAAGCAAAGAAAACACCGGCAGCAAAAAGCTTTTCTGATCAGGAAATGGATGGCAGTGAATGAGTTAATAAATTTTCAACAACAGTTTGAGGGATACCTCCAGAGATTAACGATAAAACCTACACATTGTCCCTTTAAGGTAATTTAGTTACTTCCTTTATAAGGCACCTTCAACGCCCTTATCAGCAGCATACCAAGATGCTGAGCACAACCACAAAACACACGATAAGAACAAATATAGTGTCGTGTCGTTGATTACTCGAGACTTTTGTGCAACTTTTAGGCTTTTTATTGCTGCTATCCTAGTTAAAACAGACATGGGGAAAATCTTAACCAAATCCAAATAATGCATTTATTTATCAGCATAATAGCATTTTTTTTAAATCACACATTTATAATTAAATAATTAATAACTACAGCCTTACATAAGAGTCTTGTATAAATGGCCATTTGGTGCTTTGTGTGATCTTCGTTACGCCACTCTTTAAAGAGCAAGTCACCCCCTACCAGAGTCTTACTCCACTCCCACTTCCTGTTTGAAAAATGCAACAAATGCTGTCGCCTAGCAGACCGAGAGGGCGGAGCCTCTAACAAGTACACACACAGGCTCACAACGACATTGTGACATCATATGGTACCAGCTAACGTTCTAGGGTACCTCTTAGCCAATAGCAAAGGCAGATTTAAATTCAAATGCAGTGCAGAGTTTTTGCCTGACAACGGCACAACACTGACAGTTTTAGACAGAAAATTAAAATTTTTACTCCTTGAACCATCACCTTATCGTGGTGGAGGAGTTTGAGTGCCCTAATGATCCTAGGAGCTATGTTGTCTGGGGCACTTTGTGCCCCTGGTAGGGTCTCCCATGACAAATTGGTCTTAGGTGAAGGGTGAGACAAAGAAGGGTTCACAGGATCTTTCATGGAAGTAAATTCAAAGAGTCGGAGTACCTGGCTCGGAGGGTTACCGAGCCAGGACTGGGGTTGGGGTCCGTGAGCGAGCGCCTGGTGGCCGGATTTTTGCCCATGGGGCCTGGCCGGGCCCAGCCCGAACCGGATACATGGGCTCATCCAACTGTGGACCTACCACCCGCAGGAGGAACATGAAGGGTCCGGTGCAATGTGGATCAGGTGGCAGACCAAAGCGGGAGCCTTGGCGGTCCGATCCCCGGACAATGAAACTGGTTTTTGGGACATGGAACGTCACCTCGTTGGCGGGGAAGGAGCAGGAGCTTGTGGCAGAGGTTGAGCGGTACCGGCTAGATATAGTCGGACTCACCTCAACACATAGCATTGGCTCTGGAACCCAAGTCCTTGAGAGGGGTTGGACACTCTCCTTTGCTGGAGTTGCTCCGGGTGAGAGGGGAAGGGCTGGGGTTGGCTTTTTGTTAGCCCCAACACTCTCTGCCTGTGTGTTGGGGTTTACCCCGGGGGACGAGAGGGTAGCTTCCCTGCGCCTTTGGGTCGGGGAACAGGTCCTGACTGTTGTTTGTGCTTATGGGCCAAATGTCAGTTCAGAGTACCCACCCTTTTTGGAGTCCCTGGGACGAGTGCTAGATAGTGCTCCATCAGGGGACTCCATAGTCCTGCTGGGGGACTTCAATGCTCATGTGGGCAATGACAGCTTGACCTGGAGGGGTGTGATTGGGAGGAACGGCCCGCCTGATCTGAACTCAATTGGTGTCTCGTTATTGGACTTCTGTGCAAGCCGCTGTTTGGCCATAACGAACACCATGTTTGAACATAAGGATGCCCATCGGTACACTTGGTACCAGGGCAGCCTAGGTCGCAGGTCGATGATAGACTTTGTAGTCGTATCATCTGACCTGCGGCCGTATGTTTTGGACACCCGAGTGAAGAGAGGAGCGGAGCTGTCAACTGATCACCACCTGGTGGTGAGTTGGATCAGATGGCAGGGGAGGATGCTGCGTTGTCCTGGCAGACCCAAACGCATAGTGAGGGTCTGCTGGGAACGCCTGGCAGAAGAACCTGTTAAGACGGTCTTCAACTCCCACCTCCGGCAGAGCTTTGACCGCGTCCCGAGAGCAGTGGGGGACATTGACTCCGAATGGGCCTTGTTCCACTCTGCGATTGTTGAGGCGGCTGTTGCTAGCTGTGGTCGCAAGGTGGCCAGTGCCAGTCGTGGTGGCAACCCCCGTACCCGCTGGTGGACTCCAGAGGTTCGGGGAACCGTCAGGCTGAAGAAGGAGGCCTACAGGGCGTGGCTGGTCTGTGTGTCTCTGGAGGCAGCAGACAGGTACGGAATAGCCAAGTGGGGTGCAGCAGTGGCAGTTGCCGAGGCAAAATCTCAGGCGTGGGAGGAGTTTGGTGAGGCCATGGAGAGAGACTATCGATCGGCTCCAAATAGGTTCTGGAAAACTGTCTGGCGCCTCAGGAGAGGAAGGCAGCAACTCGCTCACTCTGTTTACAGTGGGGATGGGGAGCTGCTGACGTCAACTGGGGCAATAGTCGGACGGTGGAAGGAATACTTTGAGGAGCTCCTCAATCCCACCTATGCACATTCCGAGGAGGAACCAGAGCCGGGAGACCTGGGGATGGACTGTCCAATCTCGGGGGCAGAAGTTGCTGAGGTAGTCAAACAACTGCACAGCGGCGGAGCCCCGGGGGCGGATGAGGTTCGTCCTGGGTATCTCAAGGCTATGGATGTTGTAGGGCTGTCATGGTTGACACGTCTCTGCAACATTGCATGGTCATCGGGGGCAGTTCCTAGGGAGTGGCAGACCGGGGTGGTGGTCCCCATCTTTAAGAAGGGTGACCTGAGGGTGTGTTCCAACTATAGGGGGATCACACTCCTCAGCCTCCCTGGAAAGGTCTACTCCAAGGTACTGGAGAGGAGGGTCCGATCGATAGTTGAATCAGATTGAGGAGGAGCAGTGTGGTTTTCGTCCTGGCCGTGGAACTGTGGACCAGCTCTATACCCTTGCAAGGGTGATGGAGGGGGCATGGGAGTTTGCCCAACCAATCCACATGGGTTTTGTGGATTTGGAGAAGGCTTATGACCATGTCCCCAGGGGCACCCTGTGGGGGACGCTCCAGGAGTATGGGGTGGGTGGCTTTCTGTTAAGGGCCATTCAGTCCCTTTACCAGAGGAGCGTGAGTTTGGTCCGCATAGCCGGTAGTAAGTCGGACCTGTTCCCAGTGAGGGTTGGGCTCCGCCAGGGCTGCCCTTTGTCACCGGTTCTGTTCAATACCTTTATGGACAGAATTTCTAGGCAAAGCCGTGGTATGGAGTGTGTTGAGTTTGGTGGCGGGAGAATCTCGTCTCTGCTTTTTGCGGATGATGTGGTCCTCCTAGCTTCATCCAGCTCTGACCTTCAGCTCTTGCTGGGTAGGTTCGCGGCCGAGTGTGAAGCGGCTGGGATGAGGATCAGCACCTCCAAATTTGAGACCATGGTTCTCGACCGGAAAAGGGTGGCTTGCCAACTCCGGGTCGGGGGAGAGGTCCTACCTCAAGTGGAGGAGTTTAAGTATCTCGGGGTCTTGTTCACGAGTGAGGGTAGGAGGGATCGGAAGATTGACAGGCGGATTGGTTCGGCGTCTGCAGTGATGCGGACGCTGAGCCGATCTGTCGTGGTGAAGAAGGAGCTGAGCCAGAAAGCCAGGCTCTCGATTTACCGGTCGATCTACGTCCCAATCCTCACCTATGGTCATGAGCTTTGGGTAATGACCGAAAGAACGAGATCGCGGATACAAGCGGCCGAAATGAGTTTCCTCCGTAGGGTGGCCGGGCTCAGCCTTAGAGATAGGGTGAGGAGCTCGGACATTCGGGAGGGACTCGGAGTAGAACCGCTGCTCCTCTGGATCGAAAGGAGCCAGTTGAGGTGGTTTGGGCATCTGGTCAGGATGCCTCCTGGACGCCTCCCCAGGGAGGTGTTTCGGGCATGTCCTGCTGGCAGGAGGCCCCCGGGTCGACCCAGGACACGTTGGAGAGGTTACATCTCCAATCTGGTCAGGGAATGCCTTGGGGTCCTGCCGGAGGAGCTGGTGGAGATGGCCAGGGAGAGGACGGTCTGGAGCTCCCTAGTTGGGATGCTGCCCCCGCGACCCGGACCTGGATAAGCGGAGGAAGACGAGGACGACTAAAATGCACTTAAGTGCAAAACTATTGATGACACGTGTCTGCAGCACGATTAGACACACATTTATATAGTTTATCAGAAAGAAAAAAAGTTGATTTGGGGGGTGACTTGCTCTTTAAATCATGAGAATGAAATAGATTTGATTTGTTAAAAATCTGTTTGTTTATTTCTTTCCTCAGCTGGAGATCAGTTTAAAACAACAACAAAACTAAATCTCCTGACTTCAGCTCTGCGTCCCTGCAGGTTACATTCAGACAGCTTAATCTGTTGATTTACTGTCATGCCAGTGCACCCCACCCCCTGGACTCACCGGTACTCTGTCAGGGTATTTGTTGCGTATTTTGGCTGACTCCACACATCGGTGCTCTGAGGGAGGGACAGAAAACAAACAGGAAGTAGAGATTAAAAGGATGAGTGAGGCCTCTTGGGATTCTTCCTCTGCCATCTTAAAGCCAAGCCTTGTTCAACACAGAGAGCTCCCTGTGCACAGCAGACACTTTTCACACAAGATGCAGCACGCATAAAATGGATTATCAACTCTAACAACAATTTGTGATCAAATTAAGGCACTAGCTGCCTTTCACAGTGATTGTAATCATGATTGATGCCATTGTGTGCATTGATTTTAGGCAGGACATGCAGCAATGCAGAAAATGAGGCCCGGGGAGGGGAGGAGAGGTGATAGTTGATAAGGTGCAGGCTTTCATTAACCCAGATAAGAGGCCTACTTTGGATGTGTTTCTTTAAAAAGGTTATCCGGTGAGAGTTTCCACACAAAAGCTGAGTTACATAACAGAAATGGCTCCAATGAGATGTGAGTTCAGTTACTGTTAATGCGTTTGAAACAATCCTGACTTACATGTTCAAATTGTATTTTCATTAGGTCTCTTAGCCAATTAAAAAAATATAAGAATTTATTCTTGCTGGATTTGTTCTGACATTAGGTGTTTAGGTCAAACATTATCAAAAGGTGTAAACACACAGTGTAAAGACAGGAATCAGAGCAGATTCAGCTGATTTTGCTTTTAGGGCAACGATAAAGCGACCAAAAAGGGAAAATGGTTTCATGCAGCGAAATCGAATTACAGCAGTCGTGCAAATGGCAAAAAATAAAAGCATGCATTACTGCGTCTATGAGCGGTGGCATTGCTAAACGATGCGGGGACAGTAAAACAGAATAAGGTGGGATGACACGACAAGAGCATCTCTTGTTTCATAACAATCCAAACCCTTTTACCGAGGGAATGGTCCTCTTTAAACATCCATTTCATCTTTGCTGGATCCCCGCACTGAGGCGTGACGCGTAGAAGCTTCTAAATCTGCGGGTAATGTCGGCGAATTGTCCAAATATCCAGACAAACGCAATCAAAACAACGTCAAATTAGCCTTTCAGCTGTGCGTCTAGCGGAGAGGTGACGTCAACGTCTGACAGAGTGCTGCCTTCACGGGCTCTCCGGGAGAGTCGGTCTATCCGTGACTGAGTCCTCACACACATAAAACATAATGGTAAAGGCGCTTGTTTGTATTTCTGTTATTTTCTAAAGAACAGAATAACACATACAGTCAGAATGAGTAACATCATAAGAAAAATACCTAATAAATGATTTCCATAATCTCTAAAAAATGCCCCCAAGACAGTCTGTGTAAATAGTTTCTCTACACTATGTTCATCAAAATTAAAAAGAGTAGCAGACGCCTCATAAAATAGCAACATTTCCACATCTGGAAAAAAGGTTCCCGTACTCTCAAACGTTGCGTGAACGCAGTCTGGTCGTTGGCTGCCATGGTAACCGCCAGACGCCTAGCTAACATGGCGTGGGATCCCGCACCGATAATCACAGAGGCTAACAAAAATAGCATGTTAAACGCCAAATTTCGTGATGAATATGTCTTTATGGGGCTGCTTGACTCCACATTCAACTAGATGGACATTGCTTTATATGAGTTAAATATGTTTGTGAGCTTTTTCTCTTATTAGACCCGAGTTAGCATCCGCGTTAGCGGTTAGCGTTTAGCTAGCGGGTACTCATGGCTTTTTATGAAGTCTACTCTCACCCGGCCGTGGTTCGGTACAAAACCAGTGTTTGTACAACAGCTACCTTATTTCTGGTTGTTGTTTTATGCCTTACGTACATCCCACCGCTGCTGGTTGCATACAGGAGTCAAGGTACAGTAACGGTCACCAGAAAGCTTTTATTAACTGTTCATCGTGTCTCCTCAAATGTCCTACGATGTGTAAATCCTCAGTTACAGAGACAAGAAGTAATAACAAATGCTTAGGTTCACCAAAACCTCGGGTTTATGGAGGGAACAAGTCTTGTAAAGTTTATTGAAGGAAGGTTTACTGAATGTTTTTTATTATCTTATTATAATTTTGCCCTTTTTGTATTTGTTACCATCACAAAGATATTTAATCTGACCATCAAGTGACTGCAGAAAAACCAATCCCAGATTAAATTCACATAATGATAGAATAAAATAACAGGGATATTTACAGACCAACTTTTCATGCTTTTATACTGTGATGTGACTGAAAAAAAATACAAATAAAATATGCATTTATTGTGATTGATGAGTGAAAGTTTCGTAATTAACTTGGAGAATATTGCAGAAACCTGCAATAAAAAGCCTCAGTTTTGTGTTTGAAATTATTTCTTTTAAATAATGATAAACGAACCTCACGTGTACAGCACCTTTCAGAGTCGGAGGACTCCAAAGCTCTTTACACTACAGTGTTTCATTCATCCATTCACACACATTCACACGCTGATGAGCTACATTGTATCCACAGCTGCACTTGGCCTTCCGATTACTGGACAACCCGCTGTGCCTCTTGAGCTGCTGGTCCAATATTAGAGAGGCATCCATTCTGGTTTTTGAGATTGATACAGGTTTTCAGTTCTTGTACAGATCTGACCAGCAGGTGCTGAATATCTTATACTTTAGACAACCCCAACTTTTGCTAAATCATATGGAGAAACTCTGAAAAGCAGTTATGTTCAGCAACAAAGGCTGCAGAACTTTAGTTGATCATCTTTGAGCCAGAAACCTGCTTGTGCAGCTAAGTCTCATTCTCATTTTACACATACCTCTCAGTAGGTAATTTGCAGTTTTTTTTTTACCCTGAAGGTATTTAATTCTCCAAGTAGCTTTCTACAGATTCCCACTCTTAACCCTGTTGCAAAACAAAACTAATAAATCTGGAAAACTCATCTAATATTTACCAATCAGCATCCATTTTGGCTCATGTGATATTTAGACACTGCCAATAAACTAGTTCACTTATTGAAAACATACACAAATTTCTCTTAAAATTAAGAATTTTTTGCATTAAGATTTGAAAATGTGCTCCATAACTTGTGATTTTAGCACGACCAATAAAGCAACATGGCAACGTCAAGTTCTTGTCAATGTCTGGAAATCTCACTTGTGTTAATCCACCAGATTTTACAGGAAACGTTCCTGTTCACAAACTTAATATGGAAACAAAAACACATGGTTTACTCCGCAGATCACCTTAGCTTGTGAGATTTATAATCTCGACAACAACTCGAGAGCTTCTTTACAAAACCTTCAGTTGCTGAGATGATAAAGTTTTATAGCAGCAATAAAAATAAAAGAGTAACTTACCTGATAACAGTGCTTTCACACATTGTTTTACAGCATCTAGTCTAAATGACAGCTTTGTTTCTTTTTTTAACACACCACTGACTGTTTCCAATTGTCATTTACCTAAAAAAAACAACGTTTAAAATATTTGACCATGTTGAAAATGATTATTTTGGATGTCAAAGACATTTTCATGGAAGAGCTGTTATTGCCCGTGTGAATTAGCTTAGTGGACGTTCACGAGAAGATGAGGTGGAGAAAGGAGTTGAGTGGAACTGTATCTGACGCTCTGAGCAGATAGAGTTCACTGCTTTAGTTTCTTCTCATTTCAGGTTTCTGGATAAAACGAAGCATTTACGAAGAACAGCCGGTTGTGAGGTTCCAGTACGAGACTTTGCTGTTAGCAGCAACCAGTGCTCAAGGACATTATGTTGCCTGGAGCACTTTCCCTTTCCTTAACAACATGCTTGGGACCAACCTACGTATCCCCACTATCTCTGTAAGAAAACTCAACGTTCCTCTCCCTTAAGTTATTTCTGAATCACTGGTAAAATCTCTGCAGCTTTGATTTCATATTTTACACCTAAAAGGCTGAGACTGACTGCCAACCAGAGCAGGATGAATACTGTTGAAGTAAAAAACATGCTGGTGCTCAGCCAGCCAGCAGTGAGTCAGAACACAGAAAATTCACATAAAAGACTTAATAGGTGCTTAATATTTGTGAAAGTGAAAACATAAAGAAACCAGAAAAAGCTAAAACACATTTTTACTCTAAAGGAGGATCATTCATTTCCACGAGTCTCTTGTGCCTCTGCAAGATTGTCTTTTGTAATTATGTATTTTTGTTTTGTAAATGAAAATTGTGTTTTGTTTTCATAAAGGTGAGAGAGGAGGACCTGAACCAGGATGGGAAACTGGACCGTTTGAACCTGCAACTGCAGCTTCCGCTGAAACCTGATGAACAAGTTTACAGCATTCAGCTGCTGCTCACCTTCAGCTACCAGCTCTTTGTATGTATCCCACTCCAGTAGCCGTCTCACAAAGAGCTCTTTCCATGCAGAGGAAGAGGATTTTTATTTGTGTCCAACGTGCTTTGAAGAAATATTTCAGCCACTTCGTCTTTGCATTAAAGGGACATTATGGAAGTGTGACAGCCAAAACATGTATAGAAATAATAAATGTCTTCTTCATACATTCTCCTGCAATGCCCTGGTCCTGTAGAATGAGCCCTGGCATTTTTACTGTGATTGCCTGTTTTTATGTAAAATCACAGAAAAAGAGAGATGCTCGGGTCGAGCAGGCTGCTTCATGCGCGTTCACGCTCAGGCATCGCCCGTAGCGTTTGCTATCCGTAGCTTTAGCAGCAGAGAGAGAGGCAGTGCCACTTTGTCGCTGTTCCTAACGCCTAGTGACAAAGCTAGCTACATTTCTGAGGACCCTTAGCTACTTTCTGTAGAACTTTCTTCTAGATATTTCCTGCTAATTAGCAACAAAATAGCCATTTTCACTCCGAACCGTTCTTTGAACGTTGTTTCAGCTGTCATCAAGGATATAAATGTTAGACAGTCTGAATGTTACTAGAGTGTAGCTCACCTTGTAAGATATCTGACTCTCGTGCAGAAGACCTGGGTTTGATTCTGGATGTGAACATAGTTTATTTAGAGTTTATTTTTTACATTAATGGTATATTTTTTACAGTAAGATGCCCAAATTTTTATTTGAGACTCGCTGAACGGCATTGAATTCACAGATAAAAAAGATGTGGGTTCAACTTTCATTTTGGAACAATTTTTCAAGCAAGGGAAGGGAATGATCTGAGCATGCAGGAGGACTGACCCGTCATAAACCTTTGTCGGCTGTGCTGAAGAGAAAGGTACAGAACCAAATTATTTAATTAATTATCTGTGTGTTCTTTTGTCCTCCGGGCCACACACACACACCTACACACACACACACGGGACTGTCTCAGCTGTTATTTTCGTTAAGGAGTGTGCACGTACAGCGTGCACGCCTCGTGTACGAGCCTACTACTGAAGCTGCTGTTATGCTTTTGGCCTGAGGGGGCAATCGCAGGCATTAAAATTCAAAAGTCCGAAAAGTCCCTTTAAATTATTGTTGTTTAATTTAATAGTCAGAGCATTTCTATTTCTCTGGTTTCTGCTAGCGGATGTCGACAGTGGTGATGCAGAGTCTGGCTTATGTGCAGCACTCCTCACCTGTACCTGGAGTTAAACTGTTCATCAGTGGAGACCTGAGGCTTCAGCAGAGGACACCGCTTCCTCATCGGGGCCTGTACAACATCTACAATGTGAGAATAGTGTTTATTCCTTATTTATATTAATTTATCCATCCATTGTCTATACCCGCTTGTCCATGCGGGGTCGTGGGGGGGCTGGTGCCTATCTCCAGCAGTCTCTGGGCAAGTAGGCGGGGTACACCCTGGACAGGTTTCCAGTCCATCACAGGACAAACAACCATGCACACACACCTGCGGGCAGTTTAGAAAACCAATCAGCGTGACAGTCGTGTTTTTAGACTGTGGGAGGAAGCCAGAGTACGCAGAGACACCACACATGCACAGGGAGAACATGCAAGCTCCATGCAGAAAGACCTCAGGTTGGGATTTGAACCCAGGACCTGCTGCAAGGCAACAGCGCTAGCCACTGCTCCACTGTGCAGCCCTATGTTAAATTAATATGTTAAAGTATTATTTTTTGTGTTTACTGACCTAAAGGTGTCAGTGATCGATGGCACCAGCCCCTTTGCAAGTTCCTATGACCTCAGCAACATTATCAGGAGCTACCAGGAGAGAAACGGTAAGTAAGCAGAGGGATTTATTCTCTGCCGACGCCCACGGTCTCGGGTTTTGTATAATGAAGTATTTATAATTTTATAATTGTCTTTTCTTTTTTATTTAGTAACAACTGTGCTGTCTTGTCCAATGCCAGTGTGGACTATAGGACATGCTGCTGGTTCACCTTTTGAGCTTAACGCTGAAATCCGCTACCCGCTGGAGCTCATCAGATATCCTTTCATATCTAAAAGATCACCAAAAGGTGTTGTCTTGTGACTGATTTACCTTTTCGTCTTTAGGAGACGGATTACATAAACCATGACTCAGAGTTATAATTCTTCTAACGTTTTCTTAACTGCCTCCCTCCACTTATCGTCCTGGCTTCTGGGAAACCATCAAGTTTGCTTGGATCCAGTATGTCAGCGTTCTCCTCATCTTCTTGTGGGTCTTCAAACGCATCCAGAGATTTGTCTTTCAGAACCAGGTTGTAACAACCGTACCCATACCTGTAGGAAAACCTCACCTGTCGTGATGCAGAGCTGAAAGTTTATCTTTTAGGTTTTGACCAGATGACACCTTTTGTCAATTTGCTTCATGTCTGTAATGTTTGTTCTTTGGACTTCTCGTTGTTGATTCAGCTATATGTTATTGTCTAATCTGTTTATTCTGTAGGCTTAAGCATTCTAAAAGATGTTGTTATAAGATCATATACATCCTGATCTGCATCGGGGAACAAACTGTTCTTCTTTGTCACATTAAAACAACTTACACATCGTAGATATTACAAATCCTATGTTAAATTACGTGAGTTTCAACAGTTTAGTAACTTTTTTCATCTTATGTAGATTTTTCAACTTTTTTCTTATTTTTAAATCATTAAAAAAATTTTGTTTGATTTTAGCGGCTCAGTTGTAAAGAACATAAGGATATATTTTCTATATTGTTGTTTTTTTTTACACATTTGAAACTGGTTTTGACAAAAATAAAGACTTTTTAAACTTATTATAGCTTTACTGGGTATTTATTAAACAACGTGTGAAAGGAATGAGTCGTTTGGAACTATCATGAGTAAAATAGGAGTTCTCGTATTAAAGCTGTTAAAGCACAACTTCTTTCCTAGGATTAGTTTTTAATCACGTGTTTGTGCTTGATGAAAAAGATTCAGTGGTCAAATAATGTAAAAACTAATTTTCACAGACAAAACTTCAAACATGTAAGCAGGCTTATCCCTATAGTGAACACAGTGGTGGCAGCATTATGGTGTGGGGGTTGTTAAGAAGCAGAATGAAAGAGACTGTTGAGAACTGAGGCCTAAGTAAATGCAGCC
This sequence comes from Nothobranchius furzeri, assembly GCF_043380555.1. NCBI lineage: Eukaryota > Metazoa > Chordata > Actinopteri > Cyprinodontiformes > Nothobranchiidae > Nothobranchius > Nothobranchius furzeri. The sequence goes on from NC_091744.1 coordinate 86,208,063, forward strand.
AAATCCTATAATCCTCTGCCTCTCCTAAAATAAAATAAATCTGTGAAGATGACAGCTCTGGTTTTCATTTTGAGAGTGTTGTGGATTCTTAAAAAATTCATGCAGCAGACTAAAGACTTGATTCAGCTAATTTCCGTTCTCTACTTTGTCTTCTGGAATCCTGACACATTCTGTTTATGGCGGCAAACGGATGATGCACATTCAGAACGGGGGATATTGTAATCTGCTGTGTTTTAGAAACTAGAATTTATTTCCTCTCAGGAGGTGCTTGGCAGCGTATAAATGCATGTTTGTTTCTGGGATGTGAGGGTGTGTTTGGGTCCGGTTCCACATGTGTTAGATCACTGAAACGTCCCAGCTCTGGTTCAGGGTGGGACAGCTACAAGAGTTACACCCATCTAATTACAACAGCTTCAACATTTTAGAAAAATGTGTATCTACTGTACTTTAGACAACCCCAACTTGCAAAATCTTTTTGAGAAAGTCTCAAAAGCAAATTTGTTTAGAACTTTATTTGCTTATCTTTGAGCCAGTAACCACCTTGATCCCTCCTGCTTGTGCAGCTAAGTCTCATTCTCATTTTACACACACCTCTCAGTAGGTAGTTTGCAGGTTTTTTTACCTGAAGGTATTTAATTCTCTAAGTAGCTTTCTACAGATTCCCACTCTTAAAACAAAACTAATAAATCTGGAAAAGTCATCTAATATTTACCAATCAGCATCCATTTTGGCTCATGTGATATTTAGACACTGCCAATAAACTAGTTAACTTGTTGAAAACATACACAAATTTCTCTTAAAATGAAGAATTTTTGCATTAAGATTTGAAAATGTGCTCCATAACTTGTGATTTTAGCACGACCAATAAAGCAACATGGCAACGTCAAGTTCTTGTCGAGGTCTGGAAATCTCACTTGTGTTAATCCACCAGATTTTACAGGAAACGTTCCTGTTCACAAACTTCATATGGAAACAAAAACACATGGTTTACTCCGCAGATCACCTTAGCTTGTGAGATTTATAATCTCGACAGCAACTCGAGAGCTTCTTTACAAAACCTTCAGTTGCTGAGATGATAAAGTTTTATAGCAGCAATAAAAAAAGATTATCTTACCTGATAACAGTGCTTTCACACATTGTTATGCACAGCATCTAGTCTAAATGACAGCTTTGTTTCCTTTTTGAATAAACCACTGACTGTTTTAAACTGATTCCAGATCAGCGCTTCAGGGAAACGTCCCAGCTCTCTCCATCCTGCTTTTCCTTGTGCTTTGAACTTGTATACAGAGCAGTGGAGGACAGGATATGAGTCTCCTTGCAGGAACCAGGTGCATCCTTTTCATTCAATCCTTATTTTTCCACAACAAAAACCACGTGACCCATCTCCTGCAGGATGTTCATCAAGTCTCAGATTCATACCAAGTGTGTCTGTTTGGGTTCAATTTATATTTAAAGGGAAATATCAACATGTTTTTCTCTTTATCTTTGATGAATCTATTTACAAAATAAAAGCTTTCATAGTCAGGCTGTGTGATGTGGACACAGATAACAACCAAGTTATTTTTCTCCTCAGAGTGAAAAAGAAGAGTCGAACTGATTGTTTATCAAGTAAGCACAGATATGGACAAATGGGAATACAATTGTTGGAAAACTAGTTTCAGAAAAAAGTCAAATGTCAAGAAAAAGTCTAAAGTAGGCTAATTCAAGAATAGCCCAAAGACGTGAAACCCGCTTATTAATTCAGCTTTAACCAAGGGTTATGGGTGGGTTTTAATGAGTAAACTATAGAGAATTAAACATTTTATTAACCACAACACACAGGATTACCATCAGTCCTTCACAATAAGAGTCTGAAACATACACAAGCACCTCAATACATTTGAAACATTTCAAGATAATTTATTAATATTGTTCTCTGGTAAAACTCTTAACACTTATCTGTTTACAGCTTTTAAACGTTTGTCTCAAAATGGTAGTTGGACTTTATTCTGGAAATATTTTAACTTTCCCCATCAGCATTTAAACTTCAGTCTCACACTTCCTTTTTCTCCCTCAGTGGCCCTAATAGTGGCAACACTGTAAAATACAGCAGAAGTACAGTCTCCTAAGTGTAAGAATACTTTTATAAACTTCTCTTTTATTAAACTGACATTTTAATGTATTGATGGCCTTGTCCCATAGCTGGTGTGCAGAATAAGCTGCAGACTGGAAAAAGGAGCAGCTGGAGACTGAAAACCAGCTGAAAACCAGCTAAATAAAAAACATTGTTTGGTCAGTCCTTACTCTCATCTTTTGGTCAGTCCTTACTCATCTAGAGGACCTCAGATTTGGAACACAAGTGAAAAATGGCTTAAATTAAACCAAACATGTGAAAGCAATTGTTTTATATTGATTATATTAATTTTATTCACATTAACTTAATGTGTGTGTGTGTGTGTGTGTGTGTGTGTGTGTGTGTGTGTGTGTGTGTGTGTGTGTGTGTGTGTGTGTGTGTGTGTGTGTGTTGTGGGGAAATGTTTGTGTCACTTTAGTAATTACAGCTCACACATGAGCAATAAAAAGAGTAAAATTAAAAATTAAAGGCTAAGATTAGAATAAAACAAGAAAAACACAATGTAGAAATACAGAAAAAAACTCAATGGTTAAAAAATGTCTAACTATTGGATACACACACATTTTAAGAAATAAAAAATGAAACGTAAATGCGAAGTTTGCCCTTGGTCAAATCTAATTTAGGTTTCTCTAAACTGAGACCATTCTAAGAGCTACCTGCCACAGGTGAGATTACAGTTCATACTCGCCAAGGAAACCCATCTGAACTTCCCCGCTAGAGCTGCACGGGAGGGCCACTGACTGAGAGAGCACTTGTGTGAGCGCCCTTGTGTTATGACCCCATGTTTGCCACGGTGTGTCATATTGTTTCGAAGTGTTCTGCCCTTACCTTTCTTCTCATACTGAGCGACCTTCCTAGCAACGTCCTGGAGCAAGATGGCCGCCCCAATGTGCAACGTCCTGGAGCAAGATGGCCGCCCCAATGTGCAACGTCCTGGAGCAAGATGGCCGCCCCAATGTGCAACGTCCTGGAGCAAGATGGCCACCCGCTGGGGATGGAGCAAAGCCCAGACTGCTTCACCACAACGAGATCCTTCCGCTCGCTCCTCACCAGGTGGAACCAATGCGACTCATTAGCCAACAAGCAACTTGGAAGAGGTTTAAAAGCTGAAAGAACCATTGTTCAGTAAACTTCCTGTAAGCAGGTAGACTCATGTGGGCTGGTGAAGGCAGATAAGAGTTATCTCTTTATAGTAAGTCCTCTGTGCAAATAAGTAGAATCTTAGTAAAAGGTCTTTAACTTCCCCAGTTGCTAGTAGCAACTTGCTACTGTGAGTGTCTTTCTAGTGTTTGGGAGTTAGAGTTTAAAAACCTTTTTGAGAATCTTTAGTTCTGAGTGGAACATTGGTTCCTAAGCACCTTTAGTTTTTTTTTTTACTCTCTTTTGGTAAAATACCTTAGTTTGTATTCTCTGTATTAAGGTAGAGGCTTGTCTTTAAAGATAACTGGTCAGCAGAGAGAGCTGGTGTACTTCTAGTTATTAAACTCTCTTCAGAATTTTTTTTTTTTTACTGGTTTAGTTGTTTTTTTTTTTTTGTTAGAACCAGCCCATGATTTTATGTTCCATTTATTAATTTTATCTAGAAATAAAAATACTTGTTTTCACAAGTTTATCTTCTTCTTTTTTTTTATTTCTCCATTTCCCTGCCATCCCTTATAAAAGGAGAAAGGGGAGCATAACACCTTGTTGGTGGGATCATAGCTCCACTCCACTGCTCGGGTCCGTTCCGCCCACCTACCGGCAACCTCCGCCCAGTTGACCCAGCATCAGAGCAAACCCACCGGACAAGTCTCAGAGCTCCGCTTGGCAGAGGTAGCGGGGAGTCCGAGCAGCTGGTGTCCGAGGGCAGCGGGGAGGAGCGGGGAGCGCCTCGGGGGTAACTCGGAGAACGGCGCTCTCCTGGAAGTTAGCACCTCCGTTATAAAGGTAAACACGTTGTTTTATTTGTTTATTATTATATTTGACTGAAAAAGGAAGTTTGGTCACAAACGATGCTCTGTAGCTTTCGCTTCTTTCCAGTTTGAACCAGTTGCCCTTCATGTTTGATTTCGTTAGCGGACCGTTATCATGTGGGAAGCTTTGCTGCGTACTTAACAGTTACATTAATTATCTTCCTAATTTTGGGCACATTCAACTCAAAAATACTCAAATCAAACGTATAGTTTATAATAACCCCCACAGGTGAGCTTCGGGTCTTCCAGAACACCCTTTTTATTCAATATAAGGTCGACTGAGCTAACCCGGTGTTTCACCGAATTTTGTCACCATGTGGCTCTGTGGTCAAAATCTTAACGGTCAGAAACCTGATTTATTGTTATTACCCTGTTTGCTTTTTGGCTGAGAAGTGTCCTGCTACAGCTGAGATAACCGCTACTCAAAGAAAATATGTCGAATAGAAAACTAGATAATTGCCTATAAGAAATGATGACAAGCTGAAAACTAAACATTTATAGGTTTAAAGCTCAACAGGCCATAAAAGTTCAATTTTTTAAGCATGCATCGTTATTTGCAATAATTTTTTATTAACAATAATAAAAGCCCAGATGTGTTTCTATTCTTGGTGATGTAGTTTAATCTGTATCAGACAGTAAAATGTCAAAATCGGTATAAAGTTAACTGTGAACGGTTCCTTTCAGAGTAAAAGTTTGAAATGAAAGCACAAGATTTGCTCATTACGGTACTGTTCTGTCTGATATATGATCACTCACTAAAGGAGAAACTTTAATAGCCCACAGGCATTGTTCATTATAAACATCTTCATATTTAGCTTGTTTTAGTTTGGCACAAAGGGGTGGGTTAGCTGGGTGTGACTCACTTTTATTTAGAGAACATGCCAGAAAAGAAGCTGCCTCTTTGGGACAGTTGCACTTTAACAGAAGAGAAACTCAGATCTTCTACTAAAATTGTAGAAAAATTGTTAATGTAGGTTTAACCAAATGAGACGGTAAAAAGAAGAGAGCATGAAAACGATTACAACAATAAAACACCGTACAAAAAATATGCAACATCCTGAGGATTTAGATGTGTTTAACAGTTAACCAGTAATAAACCCTGAGGTGGACAGGGAAGTGCACAAGAGGTCACTAAATATGAGCCTTTACATTATCATTAGTTATGAAAAGTTTTAATTTATGTAATGCAAATGTGCAAGAATGCACCTAATATAAAGATAAACACACGTTTTGTAACTATTATATTTACTGATGTATTAAAACAGCAATCCTGGGTGGAAGGTTTAAAGCCTCGTCCTTTCAGAGGAAGCTGTGTAAACTGAAACTAGAAAACTCATCTAACAGAGTTGCTAAAGCACATATTTAAGTTCAGTGATTCAGTGCACATTACCTAAACATTTCAACATGACACTATTGGTGTAATTAATACAGCGTGGTGCGGAGACCGCTCTGTTCTTTAGCCCTGAACCTTTTATGCAAGTCTCTTCCAGTTGGTAACGTTGGTAAATTCCTCCAGATTTCAGACTTTCTCCCCAACAGCCTCTAGCTGGATTGAGTTAGGAGAAAATACCATCACATGGGATCTCCACAGGGACGCGTTCTTTGTCCCCCATTGTTTACTCTGTGCTGCAAACTGCTGCAACCCTCCTCATTAGGGTGCATTCTGCAGACTTCTGCAACCTCAAACTGATTGTTGAATAAAACAAAAACACGTTAGATCTCAATTAGGAAACGGCCCATGCACTACTCCGTCAGAGACTGCATCTGGTTTCTAAGGGTGCTTGTGACTCTGGATAGAAATAATCATCTCGCTTAAATTTCTTGGCACATCTGAATCTGTCTCCACCATATCTCCCTATCAGCATCGTAGAGGTGAGTGTTGTGGGAGGAAGCGTCTCTGTGGTATAAGAACTAACACCTCGAATAGAAAGACTCCGAGGGGAGTGGTTGAGCCAACAGAGACGTACTGATCTCTGCACAGAACCTGTCCCAGAAGCTTGTAACTGAAGTGACCAGAATCACAAAAGCTCCTCCCACCTCATAAACCAGAGCCCTCCTGCCTATAGGAGCCCACAGAGCAGCAAGTGTTCAGCAGCGATTAGACAGGTAAACAAAACAAAGATGGAGCCTTTAGTTTCTCTTCTTGCTCAGTGTAACTTGTCACACCTACAAACCGTCTACTTTACAATCATTTGAGTGAAGAATAAAGTGACAGAAGAGAAGAACCTAGCATCAGATTTGTATTTGTGTATTTTATCTCTGTAAAGTGTCCTTGAGTGTTCAGAAAGGCGCTGTTGAAATAAAATGTATTATTATTATTATCAGATTTACTCGAAGATCTGGGAACAACAACCTGTTTGGTTGTTCTACTTTAAACAATTAAATGTTCTCTTATAAAGTAAAAATTGTTAATGCAGAAAGAGCATTACTCCTGCGTGTAGATGTGTTCTCTGCATTTGTGCATCTTTTTTGTCCTCCACTCCCAACACTAATCTAACCTGCTTTCAGGACCGGTTTAATAGATAATCAAGGTCGGCTGCTTCACGAATGGCTAGCTAAAATACAAAGCGTGCGTACAACATGTAGCTAAATATACGAGTAAAAGCTCAGTTAGCTTGCTATAGATAACGTCTTGTATTTCATTTTATATCTATTATACGTTAATATTTAGATGCATGCTGTACAAGTATTTTATTTATTAGTTGGACATATATTTTTATTTTTGAGGGACACTGGTCATGTGACTTCCTGCCTGCTCAACCAGCTGACATTGTACAAGGTAGAGCTGACTAAAATACATTTCTTGTCCAGACGAAGGCCTCGTTGGCTGAAACGCATAGACACGATTTTATTTAACTAGGCATGGGTAAATAAAGGCTTTTTAATCCTCATCCTCCAGAATGCCTCAGATCCCTTTTCATAAATCTGAATAATTTATTTGAATGTAATCCTCTAACCTTTAAGCATGTAAAGTTTACTATTTATCTGCCTATCAGGATACATTTTAGATGGGTAATGATGTTCTCATTCCTCCTTTTGTTCACATTTCTTTCCTTGCAGAGGAGGCGGTCCTTTTCCCCACAGCAGATGGTCAAAGGTGGATTTTCTCATCACCATGAGTCCCCGCTACAGAGTTAACTTCAACACCATGATCTTCCTGGTCATCCTGCAGGGGGCAGCAGTGGTGCTGTTCTGCCACTGGTACATTCAGCTCACCCCCTGCGAGTCTCCCCCTCCTCAAAGGAAAGTTCATGTCTTGTTGCTGTCGTCATGGCGATCGGGTTCGTCCTTCCTGGGTCAGGTTTTCAGTCAGCACCCGTCTGTTTTCTATCTGATGGAGCCCGGTTGGCATGTGTGGACCAGAGTGCAGAAATCTGGAGCCCGGCTCCTCCGGATGGCTGTGAGGGACTGTGTCCGGAGTCTCTACCAGTGTGACTTCTCAGTGATGGATGCTTATCTCCCAGAAATCCACAACATGTCATCCTTATTCATGTGGTACCAGAGCCGGGCTCTGTGCTCGCCGCCCATTTGTTCCATCACAAAACGCGGTCAGATGAGCAACCACACTCAGTGTCGTCTGAAGTGTGACGCTCAAAGTCTGCAGAAGGTGGAGGAGGCCTGCAGGTTATACAGCCATGTGGTGTTAAAAGAAACGCGATTTTTTGAGCTGGAGTCTCTCTATCCTCTTTTGCAAGACCCTAACTTGGATCTTCGCATCGTTCATCTGGTCCGGGACCCGCGGGCCGTGATGCGTTCCAGAGAGGAGTCTGCTAAATCCTTTGAGAGAGATAATGCCGTTGTCCTGGAGCAGAGAAACGTCCCTTCGGGTGAAGTTCAGTACAAAATGATGCAGGAAATCTGCCGGAGCCACGTTCGCATTAATGAGAGGGCCGTCCTGAAACCTCCTCCGTTCCTAAAGGGCCGCTACAAAATGGTTCGCTACGAAGACATAGCACGCAACCCGCTGAAGCAGATCAGTGATATTTATGATTTTGTTGGTTTGGATTTGACCGATGAGATGGCTGAGTGGATCTACAAGGTGACTCATGGAAAGGGGAGAGGCTCCCGGACGGAGTCTTTTCAGATAACCTCCAGAAGTGCTGCTGATGTATCTCAGGCTTGGCGCACCGCTCTGCCTCACAACAAGGTTAAGCTTGTTCAGGAAGTATGTAAAGGTGCCATGTCTCTGCTCGGCTACAAGACAGTGGACAGTGAAAAGGAACAGAAGAGATTTGACATCGATGTGTTGGTTCCACAGGAACCGTATCAGTTCAGCTGGGTGTCGACAAAAACGCAGCATCCAAGTAAAAGTTAAAACTTGGACGTCACAGATCTGCCTCCTGGATCCACCTCGGCCGTGTCGACTCAGACGGATTCATGACCAAAAGGGACAAGGGGACAGTGGGATTGTTCTCTCAGCCAACACGTTCTGTTTACATGATTCAAATAAAGCATTCAGTGGTGTCGTACGAAGAAGTTGGTTTCTATAGAATCGCTGAAACTTAGTCTGCAAAGTTTGATGACTCAGCTTTTTACCGTTTAGTAGACTGTAAGTTTTGTAGAACACACACACACACAAACACACACACACACACACACACACACACACACACACACACACACACACACACACACACACACACACACACACACACACACAGCGCTCCTCCAAGTCACTAATGTTTCATGCAAAAGTTCTGGAGACAGTCGAGACAAACACTAAATATGCAGCGTCATGGGATGATTTGAATGAATCAGCATCTCTTGTCTGAGTTTCATGCTAAACCTGAAGGCTGTGCTGTAGGAGAGCCTTCCTGAGACGGGATGCATATTTTTGTTTTGCATCTAAAACTGGGCTGAAGGAGATTTACACAAAAGCGTGAAGGGACTGTTTTTGTTGCAGCATTCTGGAGCTTTTACTAAAGATGAAAACACTTCTAGATGCTATGAAGTGAGACTAGACACCTAAAACGTTACAGCAGGAGATGGAGATTATTTTGTATTGTTGAACACCGAAGGCGAGGAGGATTTACTAAATCCCTCCGTCCACATTAACTTCTTTTAATTTATACAACAACCCACTCTGTCTAGTGTAACATGCATCATATAATAGTTGTTAATGAGCAACAAATCAAATGTTAAAGCGTTTAAAAGCTGCGTGTTGCCGTTTGACTCGGCTCCTCTGTAGGATATTTAAATTTATTTATTTTTGCTTTGAGGTACTTAAGCTTGAGGCGACCTCTGCGGATCCTCGCCTTTTGGTACCGGACAGCTGAAGGTAAAATGTTTAAATGAAGAAACGTAAATCAGCTTTCTTCTGCTTCTGTCTGTCCACCAGCTCCTCTTATGAAACGTTTGAGTGTTGAGGATAAATAATTCTGGAATGACTCATTTTTGGCAGCGGCAGTCGTCGTTCTTCCTATTTGTCTTCTTGATTGTTTGCATTACAGTATCTAGAAAACGACATTCATTTTTCCATTTTGGTTTCTAATTTTTATTTTTTATTTTGCAATAGCTCTACTTGGGTTTTTCATTTTCTGTTGTGTTGAGTCATTTTTCACGTTCTGGTTACTTTAAACTCTTCTTTTGTTCACTGCTGTTAAAGTTTATTCCTCTACGTTTGTTCATTGTAAGGTCTCTCTGAACGTTTAAGAAAAGGTTCCCACAAAATAAAGTATTGATAAGTGACCCGCACTTTGATAGCGCCACTCGAGTTGGAGCACCCCAAAGCACTTTACACTATAAAATTATGATGACGCGTTTCTCCGTGTACACAGGAGTCAGAATTCCCAGATGCTAGCAGTAATCTAACCTGTCGTGTTTCACAACAACCTGGAAACAAAACCTTTAATGTTAATGAGGAAGATTATTGCTCAGCAAGTGAAAGAATGTTGGTTGTTTGTGTTTCTGAAACACTTTTTAGATTTGATGATGCAAATGAAGCCCTTACACTTTTATCACCTGCAGAAGAATCGTTTAAGAATCAGTTCCTCGATCGGAAAACGGGCGACTATCTTTTCTCTCCTTTGGCACACATTTGAGCTCGCAGTTGTTCATGTCGACCGACTACAACTCCGTATGCTTCCTTGATCTTATCATCATAAAACTATGTGCACTACATTTTATCTACGCTTAAACCACACCTGAGGGACTTCTCTGTTTACCACAGGCCTTTTCCAGCAATACTGGGAATTTCAGGATGAGTAAAACCAAATGAATACATGCAGCGGGAATTCTGTTTTCTTTAGAACTTTCATAAAAAACCTCTGGATGTGGCATGACAACATCCTTTTCCGGTTTATAAACCTTCCTCTTTCTGTTCTCGTTGATGGGAATGCACTACCTGACTTGGGATCACCTGCTGAACCAAGGCTCCGCCCATGTCACAGGTGTACGGTGCGGAAAACGGAGAATAACAAGGATCACAGGTTTCTCCAGAGGCAGCAGCGTTCATACGGTTCATACAATCAACAAAGGTAGTTATTCATTATTATTTTTATTAACAGGGTATTCGCGGGTCCTTAAAGTCTTAAATCTGCTTTTCCAAATTTAAGGCCTTAAAAATCCTTAAAAATGACAAATAATCCTTAAATCCAGTTTCCAAAGGTCTTAAATGACCAAAGACCCAATAAATAAGATTCTTTTACTTCTAAAAAATGTTCGTGATTTCTAGTTAGTGTTCAGCATTTTTTGTGTGTGACGGCGTAAGCGGAGCCGTACACATTCAGCCGGTCGTGAAAGGCTATTTTTAGCTACTATGACAAGGTTGAAGAGGGACATCGATGTGAACTGCTGTTTTTGTGGAAGCCACCCTGAGACCGTTCAGCACCTCTTCTGGATCTGTTCACGTGCTACAACGTTTTGGAAAGACTAGCAGATTTATTATCGGACAGCTCTACAATGACTTCCTTTTAAAATGGGAAAATGTTTTTTTTCCGCAAGCACAGAAAGGAAGATGTAGACTTTGTTATAAATAATTATGCTAGCTATATTCTATCTCCACAAATGCACGTATAGTAACCAAAAACCTAATTTCAAGCACTGTTATAGTGACACTATCTTACATAATTGATTAGTGGATCACTAAACAAAAAAGCTTTAAAAACTAATTATTAGCACTATGTAACGTGATGAAGGAGCTATTCCTCCAAGGTTATTTAACCTCTCTCCACAGACGCCTCTGACACAGCGCTCGAGTGCAGGAGACAGCCTCAAGGTCATGCATTTGCTTCTAAAACTTTACTTTCCAGCAAGAGAAGAAAGAAGATAAAAGACTCAATCCTTTTAATAAATCAAAGAACTCCATTTAATAAAGCTAATCAAAACAAGTGTTAGTCAATAATACAATGTGACGGATCTGTGAAATAATGTTATGATTAATATGTTTTAATAAGTAATATGACTTAATCTAGTTCACTGATACACGTAATGAAAACGCGTGACACATCGCTGTTACTGATCCAATCAGAACCTTCCTAGTCTGAAGCGTGGCAGAGTCTCTGTGGTGTTTATAAATCTGCCACCTTTGATTCGACCAGAATTCAAAACAGTCAGTTCTCAAGATCTCACTGGAGTTCACCGCGTACTAAGCGGAGTAATCGGACCGGCCATCCGGACTTCCCTTTTTAAGTTGAGAAACAAGCTGGAAAAATCTTGTTTTTACCAACCAAGCAACGGTTCCTTTCAGAATAAAAGTTGAACTCACTGACCCAAGGAGGGTCCCTTTTGATGCTGTGAACCACCTGTCGCTTTTTACCTGGAGACAATCTAGAGACTAGTTTGTCGTGCTGTTGACGCTGTTTCATCGGCTCCTGTACCAACGGGGGGTCCGAGGACCTGACATTCTGGATCTGTAAGGAGGTCTCACCTCAAGGGTATGTGTGGATGCGACAAATATGGCGTCTCATGTGTTTATGAAACTCCGATCAAACTCTGATCATAATTAGAAGGAAAACATCATCCATCACTCAGACTTGCTTCTCCGGATACGAGAGTTCTGATAATAACACCACTCACACACACCATCCATCTCACGTCTCATTCAAACAGATCCATCCTCATTAGTTAGGGTTAGTTGTTTAAATAATTTAGTAATAACTCATCTTAAAAGTTTAAAGGACCCTCTCTTCTCTTGTCTCTCAGTTAATACAAAGTGTTACAAAATCCCTGCAATAAAAAGTCCCAATCTTCTGGTTAAATAACTCAGCGGTTCGTAAGATTGATTCCATACTCGATATGCAATCTTAATGTCTCACGGTCCTTAATTAGATGTAAATTAACTTCTTTACAACTACCTACAATTTATTTGGATGTGTGTAACATTTCTGTAGTGCACCCCCTGGCATATGTTTCATGTTCTCTGTTCAGTTTTGTATGCAATTTGTTTTACTCATCACCTTGTTCAGTAAGTCACCTGAGGACACAGCGTTTGCTAACAAACTCAACAAGCTCAGGGCGGAACCACACTAACACGCTTCTGACTCAGGCATCACATTCACATTGTTACAACATCAGAAATCTGCTCAACGGCACACAAATGTTGCTTCGGCTCGGCTTTAGCTGTCCGGAGCATCATCAGAGAGCAATCAGTGGCTGAAACCGGATCTGAGCGTCCAAATGAGAATAGAAGCTCACACAGGAAACTCAGCTGAAGCTTTCTGGAGTCGGATCTACATCACATCGTGTTTTAGCGTTACAGATGTGTAGGTTGTAGTTCTTTCTCTGGATTTGAAAAGAATGCATCATAAAAGATGATTTACTGAACTTTCCACGCAGGAAAAGGGATTTATACAGCAGCTATTTGAATAACTCATTCGTTCAAGTGTAGCAGGGGAACTGTTTATCTGACGAAACCAGACGTGAAACGTCTTCTTCGGTCATTTAGTGCCAAAACGCTTCAGTGCGTCTAAAATGCAACACACCTCCTGAGACTGACACAAACAAACAAATCACTCATACAGAGTTGTTTGGTTAGAGCTCTTACATTACGTAAAAGGCAGGTTTTAAATATAACTTTGTCTGGTTTGTTTCGTCCTCCTGTGCAGAAAAGGTGGTTTGCATAAAGAGAAAGGCTGACGGGAGATTCGCAGCATGAGTAGAGCGTTCTCCAGGGGCGTTTTCTTCCTGGTCATCCTGCAGGGCGCAGCAGTGGTGCTGGTCTGCCACTGGTTCCTTCAGCTCTCTCCCTGCTCGTCTCCTCCTCAAAGAAAGGTTCATGTCTTGTTGCTGTCGTCGTGGCGTTCGGGCTCGTCCTTCCTGGGTCAGGTTTTCAGTCAGCACCCGTCTGTTTTCTATCTAATGGAGCCCGCTTGGCACGTGTGGACCAGAGCAGAGAGACCTCGGGCCCGGCTCCTCCGGATGGCTGTGAGGGATTGTCTATGGAGTCTCTACCAGTGTGACTTCTCAGTGATGGATGCTTATCTCCCAGAAAACCCCAGAGTTTCCTCTTTATTCATGTGGACAGAAAGTCAGGCTCTGTGCTCGCCTCCGGCCTGTTCCATTACAGCAAATAATGAGACCCAGTGTCTTCAGAAATGTGACGCTGCAGGTCTGCAGACGGCGGAGAAGGCCTGCAGCTCATACAGTCATGTGGTGATAAAAGAAACACGATTATTTGAACTGGAATCTCTTTTTCCTCTGTTGCAAGACCCTACTCTGGATCTCCGCATCATCCATCTGGTCCGGGATCCACGGGCCGTTCTGAGGTCCAGAGAGGAGTCTGCTGCATATTTGGAGTTTGATGACGCTGTTGTCTTGGGGCAGAAGAAGGTAGATCAGGTTCAGTATGAGGTGATGAAGGAAATCTGCCAGAGCCACATTCGCATCAGTGAGACAGCTTTCCTGAACCCTCCATCATTCCTGGGAGGCCGCTACAAACTTGTTCGCTATGAGGATGTGGTACGCAACCCTATAAAGGAGGCCAGTGATCTTTATGATTTTGTAGGGTTGGAGATGACTGAAAAGGTGGGTGAATGGATCTACAGGAAGACCCGCGGAAGGAGGAAAGGCACTTGGAAGGACGCTTTTCAGATTATTTCTCGAGACGCTACCCAGGTGTCTGAGGCCTGGGGCACCATGCTGCCTCACAGCAAGGTTAGCCTCATTCAGGAAGTGTGTAAAGAGGCCATGTGGCTGCTCGGCTACAGGAAAGTCGACAGTGAAAAACAACAAAAGACACTTGATCTGGATCTGTTAGATCCACTGGATCCACATAAAAACCAACGAAATACTTAGTTATCAGAGCGGCTTCACAGATGTACCTCCGGTCTGAGAACTGTGCAGACTGATCGAGCACAGACGTGTGTGCAAATCAGTTCTGCTGTTGAGATTTAAAGGACCAACCAAGAACTCTGTTTGCAAATGAGCTTTCAGCTAGAAAGTCTGAACAGGACAACGGCTGCGTTGTTCTTACAAGTGAGCCTTTTTGTGCTCCTCAATCAAATAAACCTAAACTAAACTGATTGTAATGTTTTTACGTTTTGTTCAATTCAATTCAAGTTTATTTATAAAGCGCCAAATCACGACAAGAGTCGTCTCAAGGCACTTCACAAAATAAACATTCTAATTCAGGTCAGTTCATTAAGCCAATCAGAAATAAAGTTTCCTATATAAGGAACCCAGCAAATTGCTGTAAAGTCACTGACTAGTGTCAGTGACTTTACAGCAATCCTCATACTAAGCAAGCATAAAGCGACAGTGGAGAGGAAAACTCCCTTTTAACAGGAAGAAACCTCCAGAGAATCCTGGCTAACCCCGGGTTTCCACCGGAGCCGTCAGCAGCACGTTACTGCAGCAGCACGTCTTGCTCGCGTAAACTGCTGCTTGGCCCTTCCCACGAGACGCGAAGCAGCAGGAGAGCAGCTGTCACCGACCGAGCACGAAGTCACACGAGTGACTTCGTCAGTAAACACAACAACAAGCAGGAGAAAACTACAACATGGTTTGTGTTTTATGTTCTGTCCGTTTTATAATCGCCAATACGGACCTGAAAAACAACGGAGACCGCTAGCTAGGTGATAACTTCTCACGGGGACGCACAGTTAGTAACCTTTTTTAAAAGTAAAGCAACCGGAAAGCAGTACGTTCTTTATTCTGAAAATCTCGGTAGCTTCTCTCCTTTTCCGCGTCCGATTTCCTGTCTTTCCTTCCCCAAAAATGTCGAACTTGACCCGTTTCAGAGGCGTCGCGCGTAGAAAATAGAACCGGCGCGTAAAGGCCGCGACATGCTGCTCCTGAGACGCGGCCGACTCGCGCTGCTGACGGCTCCGGTGGAAAAGGTTCTGTTGACCACAGCGGTTCCTATCAGCAGCTATGACGTGCTGCTGCAGTAACGTGCTGCTGACGGCTCCCGTGGAAAGCCGGGGTCAGTATAAGCAGCCATCCTCCACGACTCACTGGGGATCGAGAAGACAGAACACACAAACACACACATGCGCACGCATGTGCGTGCGCACGCTAGGGGTTGTATGAACTAGTCGACTAGTCGACTTCACGGCTCTGTAGTGACTTTTTATGCCTGTCATTGACTAGACGCTGTCACGTGATAATGACTGACAAGATGCAGTCCTCGGAAAAGACAGCAGGTGACGAGCCCCTGCGTCGGGAGGCGGAGGTGACGCACTGTGCCAGAGCGTCGGTACTGACACTGGCGGTAAACCGGACATTTAACCAAACTGTGACCTTTTCCCTCTTGCAATTTTACCTCCCCCTCACGCCCATCCTAATCTTAACCAGCTTGCGCATGCAAAGCTCTGATCGTTGATGCGCTCCAGACATCTGCGCCCTGAGCACCGCCAAATCAGGTGTCACCACCTCAAAAACAAATTAAACACGTGATCGTTCATGTCTGTTTCTGTCTGTTATTTGTGCCTGATGTGTTTGGATTGTCATTTTCTTCTGGTGGGATGCTGCCAGCTGTTTTATGCGTCCACTGCCTAGGCATGATGTAAAACTGAGCCCAGTGTAAAATGACAGCATGGTAGGGGAAAGGTTGTGACACCTTTTCAGATCTGTTACAACCCACCCCATGCCAGGCTACCATTGAAAAGCCAACCGTTTTTAGGATTTTGCTTCAAAGCACTTGTGCTAGATATCAAATCAACGAAGAAAAACTGCTGCTTGAGCTGATGTAAGTCAAACAATTGCATCTATAACACAATGCAAAACATGTTTGTGATAAAATTGTTTTACTTTCTTACCTGAAAATTAGTTTTATTGTTCCAGAACAGACTTAGAGGCGTGTGGCTTTGCCAGTGTGGTCAGTTTGCAAGTGGGCATAAACTGTATTCATGACACCAACGTAGCTCGTTTTGTGTTGCAGCCATCCCCGGTCTCCCTGAATGAAATGTAAAACAATATATACAAAATATAATCTAAAACTAAGATAAAACATTAAAAAAAATTCTAAAGAAAACCAAATGCCCCTTCACACACCCGTTGCCATGGAAACTGACTGATGCTCTTTCAGGCTCTTCACGAGCAGCAGATCTGACTCACAGCATCTCCTTGCAGGTGCAAATGTGTGAGGTGTGCAAGTCTAGTCTTTCTGTTAGGTTACCGCTCTGTCTGCTCTACAGAAGCACTCGGCCTTAAGGTGAACTCTGATTTCGTGGGACCTCGTTCCAGCCTCTGGTGTAAATGTACTGTTTGCTTCATAAAAACAGCACGTTCACATTCAGCTGAAAAGTAAAATGTCTTCCTTTGTAACAGAGTAGTTTTTTTTTTTTTACAATCATTGTTTTAAAGTGGGCCAGTTTGTTTTGAGCGTGATGAGAAAGTACGGAAACATTGGCGTGTGATCAGTTCAGACCGTATTCAGTAAACAAAAATCCATCATGGCGGTCTATTTGGGAGTCCAAAAGCAGTGATTAAAGCAGGAGTAAAATACCCCAGAGACGTCTAAATACATGAACAAAAAGGATTATCGACAGTGCTCTAGGTATCTGACCCCAGAACAAATTAAAGAGCAAGTCACCCCCTACCAGATTCTTACTCAACTCCTACTTCCTGCTTGAAAAATGCAACAAATGCTGTTGCCTAGCAGACCGAGAGGGCGGAGCCGCTAACAAATACACACACTCACAACATTGTGACATCATAGTGTACCTCTTAGCCAATAGCGATGGCAGATTTAAATTCGAATGCAGTGCAGCGTTTTTGCCTGACGACGGTGCATCGCTGACAGTTTTAGGCAGAATATTTTAATTTTAACTAAGATGCACTAAAGTGCCGAATTATTGACTACACGTGTCTGCAGCACGATCAGACACTCATTTATATAGTTTATCAGCAAAAAAATGTTGATTTGGAGTGACTTGCTCTTTAAGAGGCAAATAGACAATCAGGTGAACTGGACAGTTGCCCTTATTTGTGTGTACAGGAGCAAGTGTATGTGAGACATAAAAATACAGTTAAATATGAAAAATAAACATTTAGATTTTTAGAAAATAAAGTTATGTATTGTAGTTGAGTTCAACTCAAAACAAAAACAAATAAATTACTTTTGTTTTCATTTAATTTTGCTTGTAGAAATCCAACATGCATGTCATTTGTCATCCACAAGGGGGTGCTGCAGCAGCCTCAGCACCCCGACTTCCCGGGCCTTGTGTGCAAGTCAAACGTTAGTCATGAAAAACATCTTTACTTGCATGCTTTATTGAGGAACTACATGCATAACTTTATGCGATGATTGAATGTGTCCATGTAAGTGGAGCTCTGGTAACCAGTGACAGGCAACAGGCATCAGCCAATGCACACCACGGTTGAGATCCTCGGTCCATTACAGATGTTAGTATTTATTTATTCTTTTTTAACTTGAGTAAACTTGAGTTCTCACTGTTTCTGTTTACTTTTAAAAAGCGTCTTTACCAGATTTAGCCTAAAATCCAAATAATCCAAACATGTCATAACAAAGCTGCAGTCCTGATCAAGATGTTTGGAACGTGTTTTAAATCTAGACTCGGGACAATCCACTCTTATAGTTTCAGCCCATTTCATTAGAAAAGTGACTTTCACCTGTTTAAGTAGAATATACATATATCCAAGCTGCAGAAGAACGACGCGATTCATCCACCAGCTCTCCCAAAAAGGTGCTTTTCCATGATGCTTCATCGTTTCATCAACAAAAGGTCCCGAGCTCCTTCCTGTACAGACCACTCATGTGAAACCTGAAAAATTACAAAATGGTGCAAAAATCCTGAAAATCTAAAGGCTCGGGAATCCTTTGCAGATGTTCTGGATTCATAAGTATAGATTCAATCAGATTAGAGTTCCTACTGAATCTTTTTACAATATTCTAATAATCTGAGATTTCGAATTTGGGATTTTTATAATAATCACAGTTACAATAAAGAAAGGCGTCAAATATGGCTATCGTATATAACAAAGTTTCATCCTTCAAGTCAAGTTACTGACATTTATGAACTTTTGTACCAATTGGAGGGGGGGGGGGGGTGCGCTTTGATAAGATATCCTCCTGATATTCAGCTGTGGAGTTTACCGGTAATCCTGTTGTTGGTTTTGTCTCCAACAGCAATTCTAGAGGAAAGAGGAGCTTGCTGACTGGTTTGCAGCAAACAGCCAACGACAGATGGTGTTGGACAGAAGATTAGTTATGTGTGTTCATGTCAATGAATAGGAAGCTAAAGGCGACTAAACAAATTCAGGGGAAAAAAAGTTTGCCTTAAAAGTTCTGTGCTGCTATAAATGTCAACCAGAACTGTTATTGTCTCTCCCCTAACGTTTTTCATGCAGAAATGACCTGAAAAAGAAATCATTAGAGAAAGGCAGCAATCTGATTCAAAGCCATGAAATTTGCCATCCTGCAGGGGGCAGCAATTCTGTTGTTTTTCAGCTGGTACCGTCCACTCAGTCCCCATGATTCTGTCCCTGCTGGAGGAAAAGTTCCAGGTTTAGTTGCTGTCGTCATGGCGATCAGGTTGGCCTTCGGGGACCAGGTTTTGAGTCAGCACCCGTTTGTTCTCTGTCTGATGGAGCCCGCTTGGCACGTGTGGATCAGAGTGCAGAAACCTGGAACCCGGTTCCTCCGGACGACTATGAGGGATTGTCTCTGGAGTCTCTTCCAGTGTGACTTCTCAGTGTTGGGCTCATTTTTTCCTAGTAAAGAAGGCTTCCTGTGTTTCATGTGGAAAGAAAGTTGGGCTCTGTGCTCACTGCCACTGAGCGTTCTCAGAAATGTTGTGTTCAAGGTCTGCAGAAGGTGCAGGAGGCCTGTAGTTCCCACAGTCATGTGGTGTTAAAAGACACTGGCGTTATTCAAACTAATATTCTGTGTGACAGAATGAAATGACTGTTTTCCCCCTCCTCTGACACAGGACTAGTCTGCATGAGATACGGTCTCAAGGTCTCATGCATTTGCTGCTAACCTGCTTCTTTTCAGCTCAACAGAAGAATGAAGAATGAACTCTTTTCTTTTAATTAAAGAACTCTATTTTAATAAAGCTAATCAAACAAACATGCCCACGTCATCTTTAACGCCAGTTCAAAGCGTTCTAGAGAAGTTGTCGGAGTGGCCAATCCGTAACTTTCCTCTTCAGCCGAAAGAACCAACGACAAGCTGGAAAATCCATTCACCGTCTCATCCACCTTAGTTACACCACACATTTAGTGTTTAAAGTCAGTCTAGTTTAACTTGTTAGTAATAAAATTCTTAACTTTTAAACTTGATTCTCTCTTCTGTTGTCTCTGAGTGAATACGAAGCTGCTATCTAATCCCTGCAATAAAAAGATCCAATCTTCTGGTTTAAAATAACCTCACAGATCCATGAGGTGGATTTTATATTTCCTATGGAGTCCTACACCTTATGGCTCATTAAATAACTGTTACGGACCCTGAGTTCTCCAGCGCTCAGCTTCTACTCCGCACCCTTATTCCTGCACCATTTTCAGGACCTTGGAGAGCGCCCAGCTCCCTGGCTTCACTCTATGCAGCTGACTCCCATCAGGAATCACCCAGCTGGAGCAGATAAAGATCAGCGCTGCTCAGAGAGGAGAGAGAGAGAGAGAGAGGATTGAGGCTGACAGAGAGAGGACTGGAGAGAGGATTGGAGTGAAAGATTGCTTACTTTGGAGAACTTGTGGACGGTTGCCCCTGGCTGGTTTAATTTCCACCCGCATAAGAAAACCGGTTGAGCTCCGGTTTTCTTTGCTCCTAACAGAGTTGACTGTTGCGTGGGTGAGTTGGTTCACCTGTGGACCTTTTGGTAAGGCCTCCGGGCAAGCTCCGTTGTTCCTGGTTTATTTTCAGAACCAGTGAGTTTCCGTTCCCATTGTTATTTGCTCCTTTAGTTACTTTAAGCCCTCAGCATTTGTTCCTGCAGCCTGAATTAAACTCCTGTTTTCATTAAACAGGTTTTTTTATCCCTTAGGGACACCTTTAGTTAATAAAAGGACTTTCTTTTTATTGTGACTTGGTGTCAGATTGGTTCTTTTCTTTTCTCACGTTCCTGTGTTAGGCCTCCCTGAACCTAGACCAGGCCGAGGTCGTAACATATTGGGAGCTCGTCCGGGATTTTATTTTGTTATTGATTCATTTGTTACGTTAACGTGATTGGTGGTGTGATTTGAGTACCCGTGTTGTTGTGCTAACGTGAGCATGTTTAATTTAAAGGAGTTTCTGGCTGCCCCTTCTCGGGACCAGGTCGAAAGCTTCAAAAGGACCGAACTGGCAGAGTTGGCTGTACACCTCGGTCTCCAAGGCATCCAGAACCTGCTGAAAAAGGACTTAAAGGATTCTGTGATGGCCGCGTTGGAAAAGGAAGGTTTGTTACAACCTCCTTTCAGTGACTCTTCTGATTTGCCCCTGAAACAGGACATGGAGGATGGACAGACTGTGAAAGCTGCTACTTCCGTTCCTGTGGGTGCTGCACCCGAGCGCCTTTCTGTCCCAGATGAACAGGACGCTCTTTCGCGGCAGACGCCGTTCACAGGAGAGAGTTTATCCACCGCTTCCTCTGCTGCTAGTATGGAGAATGCACGTCTTCGTCTCAGGCTGGCCCGCATGAAGTATGAGGCTGAGGAAAAGTCCCGATTGCAGCAAATCGAACTGGAGATCCGCCGCTGTGAGATCGAGGCTGAAACAAAGTTAAAACTGAAACGTATGGAGTTGGAATACCAAGCAAGAGGAGGTGTTTCTTCTACTACAAACTATGAGCACGAGAGGTCCATGGACAAACAGAGAAACGAGTGTGACATCAGCAAGTGCCTTGTTCTGGTGCCGACTTTCCGGGAGAGCGAGGTTGACAGCTACTTCGCTACATTCGAGCGTCTGGCTGCTGCTTTAGACTGGCCCCAAGAGGTGTGGTCCACTATGCTGCAGTGTAAGTTAACCGGAAAGGCTCAAGAGGTAATTGCTTCTCTTTCTTTATCTGACAGCATGGATTATAATAAAGTGAAAGCTGCTGTTCTTGTTGCTTATGAGTTGGTTCCTGAAGCCTATCGTCAGAAGTTCCGGTCACAGAATGTAAAACTCTCCACGCAAACTTATGTTGAGTTCTCCAGAGAAAAAGCTCTGATGTTTGAGAAATGGATCCTTGCCTCAAAGGTTGAAACTCTACAGGATCTTAAAGAGCTAATTCTCCTGGAGGAATTTAAGAAGTGTTTGCCAGAGAGGTTGGCATTATATTTAAATGAAAGACAAGTCTCTTCTCTCTCCTCAGCCGCCCTACTGGCGGATGAGTTTGTGTTGACGCACCGTGTTGGTGGTGTTCATCAGGGTGAATCTGCTCGCCCTGTGTCAGTAACACCTTTTAGAAACTCTCCTTCTCCTCCTCGTCCTCAGAAACCTCGCTGTTATTATTGCCACCTGGTGGGGCATGTCGCGAGAGATTGTGTAATCCTCAAGCGGAGGAATGAAAAAAAGAGGGTCTGCTGCGCAGCCCGTGGGTTTTGTCTCCAAGTCGGGAGAAAATAACCGTGGTTTTGGTCCTTTCATGTCAGAAGGACAAGTGTCTCTTACAGAAAGCTGTGAAAAGCTGACCCCTGTTAAGATTTTAAGAGACACTGGGGCTTCTCAGACGTTAATTTCACAGAAAGTGTTGCCATTTGATGACTTGAGCTCTACCGGCTCTTCCGTGTTGTTGGCTGGAGTAAATGCTGTGCCTGTTTCTCGCCCGCTTCACAGAATTTACTTAAGGAGTGGACTTTTTACTGGGTCGTGTGAAGTAGCAGTCTGCCCTTCCTTGCCTGTGGAAGGTGTAGCTCTTCTTTTAGGGAACGACTTGGCTGGAGGTGCGGTCATTCCTCCCCCAGTGGTGAAAGAGAACATCGCACCCGGAGAGTGTGAGGAGACTCCCGCAGGAGTGCTCCCCGCTTGTGTGTGTATCCGATCTCAAGCTAAGAGAGCGCATGAGATTTTGGATCTCTCCAGTTTGTTTGACGATTCGCAGAGTGATGTTCTTAATCCCGCTGAAACAACTTCTTCCACTCATCTGGTCACAAATGAAGTGTTGTCCAACATGTTTCCGCTAAGTCCGGCTTCTTTGGAGGCGGAACAACGGTCTGATAAATCTCTGACCGACTGCTTTGAGCATGTGGGAAAGAAAATAAATGGAACTACTGGTTATGTTATTGAGAATGATGTGTTTCTGAGAACCTGGTGTAAACCAGTAGCTAAAACAGACCGTCGCAGGAAAATTTGTGTTCCTAATGTTAACATGTTAGAAAGATATCTGTCTCCTCAGACTACTGCACAACCACCCGGTGAGGCCGCGGTGTGCGCAGCCGCTGCCATCACTCCAGTTCTGGATGAGGTTACTCAAACCCATCTAGTGGCGCCAGAACTTCCTTTGTGCAGCATTTATCTGGATAACATAGTTACTCACACTTCCTCCTGGGATGACCTGTTGGCTTTGGAAAATCCTGTTACTCATCTGGAACCGACCAGCTTCACCACAAACCTCGCAACTCATTGTTTTTATAAGAAAGTTGCTGCTATGGTAGCTACACTAACATTTTTACTGTCTCCAAAGGTCCCGTTTGTATTGGATGTTGGTGCTCAAGGGTCCTGTGATGGCTGCAAACACATGAAGCCGCCACCGGAAAGGAACCGAGAATGTCATCGCTGATTGTTTATCGCGATCCTTCAGCACCCACGATCAGTTTTCAGACGGCTGAGATCCCCTGGCTAGGGTGGAGAGATTATTTCCTCTTTAGGGGATAATCTATTATTTTGTTAGTGTTGTGGCCCATGGGTTAGTGTTGGTGATTCATTTCACCTTCTCGGGAGCACTCCAGAAAGAGAACCTCTCTTTGCTGGTTATGTTTTTTTGTGTCTTTTGCACCGTGCTTAATCTGCCCGCCCAAATCCACATGAAGAGCTAGGCTTATTTTTAGTTAGTTTTTGGTTAGGCAGATGGCGGGGACTCGGTCTCTGTGTGGGCGTTTGGTGTTTCTGGTAGAGGAAAAAAAAAGTGGAGACACATTATGAGAAAAATGGTGTTTTTATTCTGTTTTCACTTCCACCATTTTTCTTTACTTTAGGTATGGGGGTGTTACGGACCCTGAGTTCTCCAGCGCTCAGCTTCTACTCCGCACCCTTATTCCTGCACCATTTTCAGGACCTTGGAGAGCGCCCAGCTCCCTGACTTCACTCTATGCAGCTGACTCCCATCAGGAATCACCCAGCTGGAGCAGATAAAGATCAGCGCTGCAGAGAGAGAGAGAGAGAGAGAGAGAGAGAGAGAGAGGAGAGAGAGAGAGAGAGAGAGAGAGAGAGAGAGAGAGAGAGAGAGAGAGAGAGAGAGAGAGAGAGAGAA